>NC_143480.1:34923206-35185370 GCF_027475165.1 Benincasa hispida
CATATGAAATATTTGTTCACCAGTCAACTTATACGAATGAAAAGTTTTGGAGAGGTTCTATATAGACAAAGCACATCTATTGAACATTTCAGTGGAAGTTTGTTCTCTAGATGTGAAGAAAGATATATTTTGACCTCGAAATGATAATGAAGAACTTCTTGATCCTGAAGTACCACATCTTAGTGTAACTAGTGAATTTGTGTATCTTGTTAATAATACACATCTTTGCATCAACGATAACAAATACTTAAATTTTTTTAGTTCAAATAATATAGAATTGAAATTTTCGAAAGATCAGTAACATGAATAAAAAAAATGCACTCAAATACCAAAAACAACTGAGAACCGTTTGGATTGACATGGGAAAAAAGTGTTTTTCAAAAAATTAATTTTTATTTAAATATTTTTGACAAAAATGGTTGAAAATACTTTTCAAAAGTATTTTGAGTAGTTGTCAAACACTCTAATTTTTTCTAAAATAATTTATTTTTTAAATTAAAAACTTGAAAATACATTCGGAACACTCTTAAACCATATATTTAAGCTAAAGTTAATTCATCATTAAAGAGTTAAAGAAAATGAATTACTCATTCAAATTTTCATTACTTTGTGACAAAATAAAACACGTAGTTGAAAATAAGGACCATATATAACTTTGTGAGAGAGATAATTAGAACAACGAGGTTACACCTAGTCGTTATATTCCTCACTTATTAATCACATAAAAATAGAATTAGGAAAAAAATGTCACATGACATTATTTTATTAGATAATAGTTGAAATGTACCAAGATAGATGCATTTAAGGAAACACCGAAGGTTTTTTTTTTTTTTTTGGGAGAATTATGGGTGAGGGCAGAAGCACATGCAAGTGAAACTGAAAAAGTAAAGTATTACAAGACAGTTGCCATGCTTAAAAAAAAGATTATATTGAAAGGCAAGCAAAGAGAAAAGCAAAGAAGAGGCAACAAGAAAACAACTTTATTGGGAATGTCTAATTGGGGATGTGGAGTGGACCATTCATTTTCCAAGAGAGAAGGGCCTTTTATTTGCTCAAAAGGACCAAATTATGCAAAATTATATATTATTATTATTTATTATTATCATTTGTTAGGTCTCTCTCTTTTCTCTTTTTTAGTTTCCAATATTTTAATTAAATGAAAGAAAAAAAACTCTCAAATACATCCATTTTCTTTACTTCTTTGTTTACCAACATCCCATGTGCTACTATGACTTTAGGTCTTCTTTATATTTCTCCCTTCAATTATTCTCTCTAATGTATTGTACGTCGTTAAGTGAACTCTCTATTATAGATGATTTCAATTTCAATTTCTTTTTCTATTTATTGAATTTGTTTCTCTATAGATTTTATTCATCATTATATGAATTTTTTAAACATATTTTTATATATTTATTTTAACCTATTGTTGATTTTACTCCGTACGAAATTTTTTAACAAATGTGTTTAATGCTAGAAATTGTAGAAGGTCGTAGAAGTACTTTTGTTTTTTTTTTTTTCCTTAGAAAAGATCGTATTTTTAAGAGTACCATATATATATATATATATTTGACGGAGGAGCTAAAGGATACAATTAGAAGACATTTAATCTCTTTCTTTTATAATGGTATGCATTTTCATAACTATAGTATTATTCTATTTTGGACTTTGTAATATTAAGTATTTTAGAGAAGATTTTGAATGAGTAACTTTCTTTATTAAACTATTTACAAATTCAGATTTTCTATAATAAATTACAATTCTAAAACATTATATAGAAGATAATTGCAAATATAAAATTGTTAAAAAGCTTATTAATTGTAATCCCCATAAGCTTTTATATATATATATATATTGAAATTTTTTAAAATAGAAAGTAAATATAATTTTGACATTTTATTGAAAATTAATCTTCGAGTAAAATTTATTATTTCCCTTTGAAATAATATTTTTCAATTAGAAAAAAAATTGCACTATTATTAATATTGATGCTAAAATTTAGACAGAGAATCTAACATTTGCATGATAATAATATAAATGTGTTTTTGAAGAAGAAAGGATATGTTCTACGAAGAAAAAGAAACATACACACTGATGTGGTAGTTATCATACACCGTGATGCTTTTTGACAGTAAATTGGTGAAGAAGTTTTAGAGTTTGAAGGTGAAAATTTTGACGCACTTTTATTAAGAGTTATAATGATATATGTATTTATATGGAAAGTTTAATTTAAGATATCTAAATTATTAGAGTTTCAAAATCATATTGAGTTAATTCTCGAGTCGAATAGATTGGCCATGCATAATTCATGTCCCATTTACTAAAACAAGGGCCTCAACCATACCGAGGGTTTTTCTAAGCTTGATTTGGTCCTAAGGGGTAGTTTTAGTTTTGCCTCTTTCATGATCTAATTACTTCTGAACTTTGTCTAATATCAACCATTTTCTTGGATTCAAAATTAACCATAACAATAAGTAATAAATAAAATCATAGAAAGAGTAATATAAGAAATATTATAATTATATTGTTAACTTTTAATAGTTATATCCTTAAAAGTTTTACATAAAATTGATTTCATTAAATTAGAAGTAATGTTTAATAAAATGAATTAAATAAATATTGGAAAAATAAAATAATTAAAACAATCATTAGATAATTGAAAAAATCAAAATGAAATATTAAAGGATGGGCAAAAGAAACAAAATAAATAAATAAATAAATAAAAAGCAGCTTATTGAGCCATATTTTAAGATAGAAAAACCAAATACGGATGATCATAATATATCACACTACTTTAAAACAGAAATTAATTGGTGGCGTTTTTTCCCCCCTTCTTTTTTAAGTACAAATAAAACAACTAAAAGGCTCGCTTGATTTTAAAAAATAAAAATATATACAACCAAAAGAGTTATTGATATAATTAAATAGTTTATTAAAATATAATACTTTTCTGTCTCAAAATAAAGATGATCTTTCCATCTTAAAAAATAAAGACAAAATATAGGAACAATATAAAAGTAAATAAATAAAAAAATGTGCATAAAAGTAAATAAATAAAAAATGCACATAAAGTCTCTTTTATAGCATGCATGATATTATATATAAAAAATTTCAGACATAGCCTTAGGTCATATTTTCTATAAAATTACTTGTAATTTGGTCACTTTTTCTGAAATCACTTATTAAATTATCAAATAACTATTAAATAAGTGATTTCAGAAAAAAAAAATGATCCAACTAAGGTAATTTGGTTGAAAATATTAAGTCAATGTGATAATTAAAAAAAGTGATTAAAATGATTAAGAAAAATATTAGTGTATATTTTAAATAATGATTTTCAAGCTGACAAAAAATCACCTCCTAAATTAGGGTTGTTTTCTTAAGTAATTTTGGTCCATTACTGGATTATTGGACCAAAATAGATAAAAATATGTCAAAATGAAAGATGGTAATTTTTTTTAATTTGTGGCTAACGTATTCTTTAAGATAATTATTTTAAATAACAAAATTGTTGAAAATATTTTTAAATATAGTAAAATGTGTGATAGATAGTGACATTTTGCTATATTTATAAATAAGTTGGTCAATTTTCTTATATTTGAATACAACTCTTTCTTTAAGAACAAGAGCGTAAATTCAATGCCAACATATTTAATTGTTGGTTAAAAATAAATGAAAGGTAACTCTCCCAATGATGGAAGATAAATGTTTTATATTTATTTTAACTAATCAATTAAGTGATATATAACAAAAGAAAGATGTTAAAGAATAATGAATCAAAGATAACCTTTTAACATGGACATATGTAAATATAGCCATCAGACCTAAAGTATCAACAAATATAGTATAAAGTAAAAAAAATTACAAATATGGCAAAATTTAGATGGTCTATCAACGATAGACCATCTCTTTGGTAGGAGTTTGATAGCGATAGACCATATTACTGGATTGGTAAGAGTCTATAAGTAATAGAAATTTATTGCTGATAGACTTTGCTATATTTGCAATTTTTTAAAAATTGTTATTATACACTAGATTATCATCCTTAAAAGTATTACTCATTGCAATTATTCTTTTTAATACTAATGTAAACAACCCAACTAGTCTCCTATAGAAATAAAATAAGGAAAATGGGCAAGAATAATAATCAATGTTGTGTGTTGAGTTGCCTTCTAAAGTTGATCTATAATTTGATTATTCATTAAAACAATATGTCTAATTTGATTTGACTCACAATTATCTCAAGTACTTCCTCATCAATCAAATTTATGAAAGTTTCATCTTTTTTTTAAGGGATAATATGCCTACATTAGAGAGAATAATTAGTTAGAGAAAGAGAAACAAAAGTTGCTATAGAAAAAATATACCAATATTGTGAGGTTTAAAGAAAAAAAATAAAATTATAAATTTAGTCCCTATATTTTAGATAAAGTTAAAATTTAGTCCTTATAGTTCTAAAAGTTAGAATATAGTCCATATGGTTAGATATAACCTCATAAGTAGTAAATAGGGACTATTTATGATAATTCTACCAACTATAGAAACTAAATTCTAATGGCTAAATTTTAAATTAATTTCTCTAAACTATAGAGACTAAATTTATAATTTAATCAAAAAAATATTGACTAGAATGTTTCTTTCTAAAATAATAATACGTAGTAAATAGAAAATATTAATCTAGAGCTATATAGATTTTTAAAATTTATATCTCTAAATTGTTGTATTTATAAATTTGATCTTTTGAGATATACCTTAGAAAAGAGAGAAAAATTATGAAAAAATGAATGTAAACTTTTATTTGATTGTTTTGGTTACTCGACAATTCTTCTTACTACTTTTATTTAATTATTCATTGAAATAAAACTACTTATATAAGACTAAATTATATATATATAAAAATAATAAAAGCTTTGCCTTTTTCAAGACTATCTATAATCTTTTAAAAGTTTACTTATTATTATCTTTGAATTCGCAATATTATTATTTGGTCACAAACATTTCCACTCTCACTTGAATTGAAATCTATTAAAAGTTTGGATCAACATTAAGATCTAAAACAATGTAGATGTGTCTTAAAATAAAAATTGAGACCAAATATCGTCATATTATTCCAAGTCATCGAGATAAGAAAAATGTTTTAGAGGTGCATTCATTTAGAAGCTAACTCAATCAACCATCTAATCATCTTCTTCCTTAAATAAAGTACCTAATTTTTGCGTTTCAGATAAATTATATTAAATGACAAAACTATTGAAAATATTAAAAAATAATAACAAAATACCACAGTCTATGTACGATAGACAGTGAAATTTTGTTATATTTGTAAATATTTTGATTTGTTTTTCTATATTTAAAAACAATACTAAATAATAGTAAAATATCACAATCTATCTGCGATAAACTGCAATAGACTACTATCTGTGCCTATCATGACACATTTAGATACATATAGTAGTCTATCGCGATCTTGCGAATAAATAGTAAAATTTTGTTATATTTGCAAATATTTTGATTCATTTTCTTATATTTAAAAATAATCCTTTTGTTTTTTTTTTTTCTTAGTACACCTAATTTTTTCTTCTAATTTAATATTTTTCCTTCTCCTTTCATTTTTACTTTGCTATTTTAATTAGTTTTATTCTAACGTTTTAGAATTATATCCAATTTTGTCTCAAGAGTTATATACTATTTTGATGAAAGACCTCAATGTCATTATGAAACAATTATCATAATTTAACTATCAACTTATTATTGTGATCGTGACGGTCGTTTTTATAAACCATGACAAAAAGTCAAAAATATTTAAATAAATTAGATTATAGAGATGATAATAAAAGTTAGTAGTAATATGTCACAACCAAACATGTTGTGTGAATCAAAGAAATCCAAGTACAACACATTGAATTCTAGTGTTTCATTGCACTCCAACTTCAAACTTACTTCTAGCCTTCTCCTAGCAATTAATGAAAAGCAACTATTTCCAACAAAGCACTTTCTATTTTAAAAGAACATTGTTGTTAATTTTATTATTCGATCATCGAAAGAATAGATGGAATATTATTTTTAATTTAAAGATTTCGAATCTTTATTTATCTTATTCATTTATGGTTCGAGATAGATCACATGTTTGAGTTTGATACATGCCATGTTTCAAGATTAGATTCTTCCATCATATTTCAAAAAGCTTGAAAAAAAAAATCAAATGAGTTATCATAATGTTAATACTCCATTCATAAATAGAATCGTTACTAACTTATTTATGAGATGTATAAAAAATTAATGTAGAGTGTTTCAAACTTAACATTAGTAACTTTATAAATATAGTCTATAGTTGAGATCATGCACTTTGAAATTTTTATGAAGTGGAAGAAAGAAAAGAAACAACATTTTCTTGGCCATCATGTGGCGGATGAGAATTTTTGTTTAGTGAGAGTTTAAAGTTTAGCCAAAAAAAAAAAATAATAATAATAAATAAAATAAAAAAAGACTGCTTTTGAATATAGAAAAATAAATAAGAATATTTACAAAATATATCAAAATTTTAGCACTATCAATAATAGATGCTGATAGATACTGATAGACTTTTATCCGTGTACTCTATCAGTACTTCTATCAGTGCTTCTAACACTGATAGACACGGATTGAAGTCTACCAATGTCTATTATTGATAATTCTAAAATTTTGCTATATATTGTAAATATTTCAATAGTTTTACCATTTAAAATAATTTTTCTAAAAAAAATTAAATTATAAATTTAGTTCATAACTTTTAATTTTGTATCTTATAAGTCATTGAACTTTAAAAATGTTTAATAGATCTCTGAATTTTTAATTATGTGTCTAACACGGACGTATTGAGGGAGGTTAAAGTATCATACCACCGTGGATAGCCACTTTGATAACTAAGATAAATATCATTGTTTTAAACTAATATAAAAATGCATTGAATTTGGGCGGCTCGAGCTCGACCTACGGTAAATTTGCCGACCCTATCTTCATTTGGGTAGTCTTGCGAAGTGTCCAAAATAAAGATTGTTTTTGCAAAACGATGAGGAAGGACAGAGCAAAAAAATAAAAAAAATAAATGACGTTGATCTTTAGATATGTTACGTGTATCTCTTAATTAATGTAACATATTAATGAATATGCACTTTTAATTGGTGGATTCGAATCTTTAATCTCTTGATAGATGAAATATATTTTAATCAATTGAGATATTATATTTACATTGACAAACAACTTATACAAATCATTTAATTATTAGTGTTAGTTGTAATAACAATTGCACATATTGATGACGTGACCAAAACAATCTTTAAAGTTTGAAAAACAAATAAACTCAATTATTGTCAAAGTCGAAAGATTAATTCGTATTTTAACGTAAAAAGTGGAAAAAGTGTAGTATAGGATTCAACTATATAAATTTTATTTTTAAAAACTTTGTGGGTTAATTTGGAATATATAGTTGATTATAATAATATGTATTTATTATAATCCGTGGGTTATAATAGTTTGTAAATTTATCGAATAATTTGTGTGTTGGAGTGCAAAATATTTTAGTATAAGTTTAGATAGTGTGCTTAATTTGGGCACAAACTACTTTAGTCTGATTTCAGATAGTCTATAAATGTTTAGATAGTTATGTTTGGGTTGTAAAGTAATTTAGTGTAGGTTTAGGAAATATATGTCTGGAATGTAAATTATTTTAAACTGAGTGTAAGGTTCACGTGTTTGGAATGACTATTTGTTTAGTACGGAATTATTAAGTATGAGTTTAGGGTTTATGGTTGTTTTCAATTTTTTTTTTGTATTCTATAAAAAAACCGATATCTTAAATATCATATTTTATAAATAGAAATAAAAAGATTTATTCCACCAACATTTAAATATGTGTTTTAGATTTTAACTTACATTATTTTCGCCTATTTAGATATTTTGGGATGTAAAAAGTACTTGAGATTAGACTAAACATTCAAATAATTGATTAAATAAAAAAGCTTCAGATTTGGAGACTGCAAAAGTATATCTAGGAGTGATAGTTTTCAAATATAGGCCACCACACGACACACAATTTTTTAGATGATGCTAGGTTTTCATTCAAAAGTAGTTTAAGAAAAAGGATTCATCAAATCTGCTCTCGAGGAGGATCTCACAATACTAAAGTGAGATATTATATTATATGCATTTGAATTAAAATGAAAATAGCTGTAAAAGATAAATATTATTTTTTATTCTTTTTTGAGAAAAACAATAAAAATAGAACTACAAAATAATGTCTTTGGACCAAATTTTGAAACCACTTAGGGTAAAGGATATGAGAAGACTAGATTGATTCTCCTATGAGACCCGACATTTTGATCTCACCATACAAAATAATGCCTTCGAGAGATTTCATATCTTAATCTCTAGTTGGATTTAGTTAATGACCTTTTTTTTCCTTTACATATACACAATTTTCTTGATTTAAATTTGGATAAGTTCATAAAACAAGTTATATATTAGGACATTTTGTTTCGATTGATTAGAAAATGTGTTTTTCTATAAAGTCATTTTCATTTAAATACTTTTTCTTTTAAAAAAAATTAAAGTAAAAATACTCATATATTTAGTTTACATTTTTTCAAAAGTATTTTTATATACAAATTCGTTGCATTTGTTATACACTCAAAGTGTTTCTATTAATATAAAAAAACTATAAAAGAAGATTATTAAACACTATTAAATTGGGCGTTAGAGGTATTCTTTGTTGGAGTTGACTACTGGAGTGTGGTCTTCGGAGTTAGTCGCCAGAGCTGGTCATCGAAGGTGGTTACGTGGAGGGTGGAGTCATTGAAAACATTGGAGGGCGTTATAATTGGTTTCTTTAACCACTTGAGTTATAAATAGTGTTGCAAAACAGGGGTTAATATAATTCTTACTCGGATTTTCTTAATACATGCCCCAAACATGAGTAGACTATTGTAGCCCACTAAATCTATTCCAAATTAGAGCACCAAACAACACCTAAGAATGGTGTCCGTATAGCTACCAATACTTTTAAAAAATATGTTAAGATGTCTAAAATTTTAAGGGTCGTATTCTTTTTAGTTCTTCGACTAATAAAAATTGTAACAAGCTTTTGAATTTTGAATTTCATAGATATCACTCATTAAATTCATATTTAAACATTTTGATGTGCATGAACACAAATATTTAAAGATTTTGTGGTAAACCAATGATATAGACAAAGTTTAGGATTTCAACTGAAATCGATAATTTTAGAGTTCAAAATTGATTTTTTTTTCGGAAGGTTTATTTGACATAGTTAAAGAAGGAATCTATTAACACAAAATTTAACTTTAGAAACATATTAGTAAATTTTTTTGAGTTTTTTTTTTTTTTGATAATATGTTAGGTGGGGAATCAAATATTTGACTTTGAGATAATACAAATTTTATATCAATTGAGCTATGTTCACTTTTGTTTTCTCCTTTTCGAAAGTTTAACGATATGTAAAAGTGACAAGATACAAAACTCTAACTGATCAAGACTATAAACTCGAACATATTGGCCTTATCATAGATAAGATAATTGTAATTGATAACACTCCTAGAGCTAATAATTAGTGTATAGCAATAATTTTAAAGAAGTATAAATATTGTAAAATCTATCCATGATAGACTCTATTATTATGGAATCCTATTAACAATGGATATAGTATCCTAGATTTCGAGACACTGAATTTAAATTTTACTAAAGATGGAGGCTGTTTATGCCCAAAGAAAAATAATGCTGCATAATTTGCATTATAATTACCATTTAGTGCTACATTCTTTTTTTACTCTCTTGACTTGTTTCTCTCTAGGTAATTTTCTCCTCAACAAAAAGAACTAAAACTTTTCTTTGATACTCTTTAAAGTGAAAAGAGAAGGGGAGACTGGAAACAGTGTGCACTAAGGGGCTCATGAGTTAGAAAAAGTTCACCTAATTGAATATGGAAGCTTGACAGAGGCCAGAGTTTCTCTCCATCCCTTTTTCAATATAAGAACTCTTGCATTTCTCTCTAACCATATTTGTCACATTAACCTTGATTATTTTAACAAAGAAAATAGAAAATTTTCATTAATCAAATGAAAATATTACAAAGGAACTAAGGAAGTTACAAAGAACTTCCACCTGAAAAATGCAAACACCCTAACCATAAGAACAAATAATTACAGTAAAATCTCGACACTCAACCCAAATGGTGAAATAGAAACCATAATCCATTAAGCTCTGAAGTTTAGAGGAGGATGAACCTAAAAAGCTAAGTTAACTAAAAACACAAATTCATTTCCAAAAGAACATCTACAATAAAGGCTACTTGTCCACCCTACTGATCAATCACTCACATACCACGGGTGGTATGGTAACAACAAAAGCTGAAGCTAGAGCACTTTACATTGTGATCATTTTTCACTGTTTAGCCTGTCTTTGCCTTTCTGGCTGATCTATGACTGTATTCTACAGTTTGCTCTCAGCCCTTGAAAAAGCATTTCCCAAAATAATTTTGGCTAAACTGAAAATGAAAGAATAAGAACATAATTAATTCCAGTTTGAGATTCTTACAAGGCTCTAATCATGTTTCCGATATGGATTTTTCATATTTGCTTCTAATATCTTTTTAACTGCTCTAAGCAATCAGATATTTGGTGATTAATTGATGATAGCTTGCAGTTAAAATTAATTCTTTTCGTATTATGAAACTGGAACCTTTTGCATAAACACTATTCATTTTCCTTTCTTTTTGAACAATGCAGTCAGAGAAGGTTTTCAATCAAGATTTATATTTCAAGAAGGCAGTCAAACACATTGGGGAGCCCATGTCACACTTGGAATCTATTGCCTCCTCAGCGGTGTTACTTCCTATTCCAGCTTTAGTTTTAAGTTACAATTTTCTGTTATATTATCTCTCTCTATCTCTCTCTTTTTCGGTTCAATTTTTGCTACATTTTAAAAGTCGGTTCCTTAATCGATGCTTTAACCTTTTTGTTTAGGTTAGGGCAGCCATTAAAGTGAAGGCTTCCGTGATTATATGCTTTACTTCATCTGGAAGGGCTGCTAGGTGTGTTCATGTACTGATGCTTGTAAATCTGATATCGTTGAATTCAAGAGTCATGCTATTTACTTTCCAACTTTGATCTAATACCATAAATTTTTGGGTTATACGTAGAAGGAAAACCCACCATTAATTTGTTGAGTTTCGAACACTTTGTCTTGATGTCTTTACTTCGGACTGGCCATGAGACCTACATTATTTGTTTTAATTTCAATTTACCTGTGGTGTTAGAGGTGGTGGGTTTCCATTGGTAAACATTTTGTCTTGATGTGCAGATTAATTGCAAAGTATAGGCCAACAATGCCCGTTATATCTGTTGTCATTCCAAGGCTGAAGACAGATCAATTAAGGTGGAGTCTGAGTGGGGCATTTGAGGTATGCATATCGTTTTGCTACTGTTACTCTTTTAATGATGCATTTTTCATGCAAAGAGAGTACTACTGTGAAAAATATGTTTTTCATGAATACTACTGCAAAAAATAAATCAATCATTTTGGTTCTAAACTTCCTATCCATTTTTTTATTACAAACTAATGAATAAATAAACAAGCACTCTATGGGTAAAATTTATGCTGCTTTTGTTATTACCAAAAAAGGTTCCTATCTTACCACTACGCTACGTATGTACCTAAATTCTTATCAGTCCAGCATTTTTAAGGTTTTTCTAGAACCAATCTTCCCTTTTAAATATTTTCTCTCGTTCTTATCATGATCAGTTTATGTACAAATTGTTACTTCTCGTGCTTTGTGTTGTCTTATTATTTTTGTAAAATGTATTCTGTATCTTTTCAAGCGTTAGGTGGATTTCCTATGCCTATATCTGGGGCTTCCAAATTCCAACTACAATTCTTTTAAATGGAAAAATTCAATTTTTGCTTGTAAACTTAGGTGGGTGTGTCAATTTAACCTTTAACTTTCAATTCAGCAGATTTAAACTCTATGCTTGAATAAATGTTGCCAATTGCCATTAATTAATTCTCAAAACCAAATTGACATGTCTCACGACCTAACTAATAAATCATAAAATTATTTGAAATCATGTTGAAGGGATGCCTAAATCAATCACGAAAATGCTTGAACTTAGACTCAAAATCAGGCATATTAAAATAAAATTAAAAAAAAATCCCTACAAAATGCTCAAACCCATATAATTAAAAGCATCCAATACAATTAGAAAACTACAAAAATAGTTCCATTCAACTTGAAGGTCAGGGATAGCCATATGTAGTTGAAAATCCTTCCAAAAAGTAGAAACTTACTAATTGAGGGTATTAAGTGCATAAAGTTTTAATTAGAACGCCTATTTAAGTTCAGAGATTAAAAGGATGAAATTGAAAGTTGTAAGGTTAAAATTGGTTCAATTGCCCAAATTTAGGGGTATAAATCAAACTTTCTCCCCCTTTTTCTTTTAAAAACCATTACTATTGTTATTATTATTATTTTTAATTATGCAACTATTTGCTCTTCCATGTTGAAGGGACTACTATTGATAGTGATTATGGTTTTTAATTATTATTAACCAAGTGCTGAAAGCAGAAACTGATTCTTCAATTTCAGGCTCGGCAATCACTAATTATCAGAGGTCTATTCCCTGTGCTTGCTGATCCTCAACACCTAGTATGTTCCACTCATTCCGTACAATTGTTGAAGAATGTGGATTGCTTTATATATCTAATTTAATGATTTCAGATTGGTTAAATTACATGGCTGATTTCAAAGTTGAGGAACCTCTTTCTTGGTGGTTTATGGGGCCTCATGTTTTCTTCTCTAAAACAAGTTGTATTTGTGGTAGGTCTAGATGTGGTGGTTTATATAGCCATTCAAGCTTCTTTTTTTTTTAAAAAAAAAAAAAAAATTTTTTTAGTAAGAAACCTGGAAATATATATGGAGAAAGAAACAAAAGGACAACCTGGGGGCAGGGAAAGCGATAAGCCCCTCCAAAATGAACTAATCACAAGCAAAACCTTCCAGTCTAGAAGAATTTTTGTGAGGGAATAATTACAAATATATTTGCTGCTTCTATATCCAAGAAGTAGGGAGCTGTCCGTGAAACAAAGTCTCGTTCATTCAATTACTACAATGTTATCTTCAAAAGTCCTGAAATTTCTCTCCCTCCAACAGCCCACCATAGTGCATTGACTGTAATGTATAGCCCCATAACAATTAGCTAGCCTTTTAAATTATCCCCCATTAAGAACCTCCAGCCAATCGTCTAAATTCCAAGGAAGAAAAATCAGGGAGTTCAACAACCTCAGGAAAAAAGCCTAGCTTTTCAAAGAAAACTCTGATCCGGAAGATTCTTCATTGTTGAAACACAGGCAGCACAATGACGGGAACATCACCCACCCTCTGCATTTTATCGCGAGTATTAATGCCTCTATGAGCAGCTAAAGGCCAAAAGAAAATTTTCACCTTTCTAGGGATATTGAATTTTCAAATAGAGTTGACAAGGGGAGTCTTCAAAAAGGGCCTAGATTCTGTGAGCTACAAAAAGGCAGACTTGGAGGTATACTCAAGGGGTCCAGAGTCGACAACACATTGTCTTTTCCTGATCCAAACTGCACCAAATCTATTCTATTAACGAGGCCCAACCATCTATGTTGTGTCGATAAACTTTCTTCTAAAACCCAAGTCCTAGTCTTTTTAATTTTTCATACCAGCAATCTGCAATGGTTGCATTGCTTTTGGTGGTAATACAAAAGTGATCAGGGAAGGCATGTTTAAAGTATTGTCTCCCACCCATCTGTCCTTCCACAATCGATTTTCCCCTCCTTAACTTTGAACATCAAAAGTTTAAGGAAGAAGGATGCATTCTTGGTTATATTGAATGAAGGTCTTCCAACGCCCCGCCCATTGGTTTAGAAGCAGTCCACCCAAAAGGTTCAACCCCATATATACGAGAAATCACTTTCTTCCAGAGACCAAGGACCATTCTGTTTAGAACTGTTTGGGCTAGTGTCAGCCCCCCTTTGAGAGGAGGCATTTCCAATTTGTGTCTACCATGGGTTGTCATCCCCCATAACAAATGGCCTGATGATTTCCACCCAAGGGAAAGCCAAGGTAAATAATTGAAAGTTTATTTGCTGTACACCACCGAGGCTGGCAGCTAGGGCTTCATTTCAATCGATGCTAATATATACCAATGAAAGGGGTTTTGGTTAAATTGAGGGCTACCTGGAGCATTGGAGTAAAAGGAAGATGACCACCACCAATTCTGTAAAGAATCATCTAACTTTGGGCAGAAAGTAACTGCATCGTCAACACATTGGAGATGAGTACTAACATTTCGTTCATCCACGGTGAAGCCTTTTAGGATGCTTCTCTCATTGCAAAAGTGGATTAGTCTGCTCAAGGTCTCCCATGAGTGTAAGAGGGAAGGGGGAGAGGGAGTCCTCTTGTCTCAAACCCCTTTTGTCAGGTTTTGCCCTTGGTTTTTTTTATTCAGAATTATAGAGAAGTTGACCACCACATTGGAGATGAGTACTAACATTTCTGTAAAGAATCATCTAACTTTGGGCAGAAAGTAACTGCATCGTCAACACATTGGAGATGAGTACTAACATTTCGTTCATCCACGGTGAAGCCTTTTAGGATGCTTCTCTCATTGCAAAAGTGGATTAGTCTGCTCAAGGTCTCCCATGAGTGTAAGAGGGAAGGGGGAGAGGGAGTCCTCTTGTCTCAAACCCCTTTTGGCTCAGGTTTTGCCCTTGGTTTTTTTTATTCAGAATTATAGAGAAGTTTGCTGAAGAAATGCACCCCCAAACCCATATCCTCTGATGCAAGCCAAAGACTTGCGTCTTGAAAAGATCAATCCACTTTTTCATAGGCTCTTTCATTGACGAGCTTTGCAACAATCCCCTTTTCTTTCCCAGTTGCTTTAGAAGCAACGGAATGACATCTATTATTTGTATACCCTCCACAATGGCTGGGTTTTGTACATGTTATCTGTGATTGCTTTGTCCCTGCACTGTGAGCCATTGTTAGCTGATATTATATTTATTATATTATTATTATTATATATACTTTTTTCTGAGGATGTGGCAGAATTACCGTTTATGACGAGTTCCACAATCATTTTATTGTATACTGTTTTCTTGTGTATTTGAACAAAAGAGTGAAACAGTGAACTTCTTGGAGTAACAAGTTGTGCTAGCATTTTGATCAGATAATCATACTATTGTATTAATAAACTAAATATTTTTCTTGCTTCCTAGGCGGGCTCTAACAATGCGACGAATGAGTCTGTTCTGAAGGCTGCTCTAGATCATGGAAAGTCAGCAGGAATCATTAAGGCACATGACCGTGTAGTGGTTTGCCAGAAAGTAGGGGATGCCTCAGTAGTAAAGATTATCGAGCTTGAAGATTAAAATGCTTCTTCACCTCATGGGCCTTGGGACCACCGTCCCACCTCCCCTCAAAATTTTTGAAGAGCTTCTGGTCCTCCAATTTCTGTCATCACCTATTACATATATACAAATATGGAGTTTGGAGAATTAATTGTAACCTGGTGAGTAATCATACATGTAAAATGACTCTTGATGGATCATTTTTGTCTTCTTGGAAGCCATATGATATTTATGTGATACCTCCATGGATGATTGAAGTTATTCAACAGACTACTTGATCATCATTGATTTCTTGAGTGAGATTTTAGAGTTTCCATACTGATCGGGCCCCAAATTCCATCTGAATTGCTGGGTAGTAGTTATCGTCTTTGTTGGAATGCTTTGAATCTGATATCTGATAGTGACTAAGTATGTGGGTCTCACTTATTGGTTTACCATCTTTGGTGGTGGTTCGGGGGCAACACCCCCAAAACTGAAGTTGTATTCGTATTTGTGTTATCTGTGCTATCTACGATTTTGGCCCTAGAGTTTAGAGGAGTTATATAACAACGTTACTTGAATCGGATCTGTTCTATAATCAGTTCTAAAGTTTAGAGTTATATAAACTTTCTAATCCTAGAGGTGCCTTTTTTATCTGAATTATTCTCTTTAATAATAAAACTTCCCCCTCTCTTTGTCGTGAACGTAGCTAACACGATATTAGTGAATCAGGTAAATCTTTATGTTGATTATCTACTATTTATGTTTTTTTTTTTTTTACCTATCTTTATTTGTCGATTTCATACCAATCTTGGTGCTTGATTGATGCTCGGCGTACAACACGCGTCGATAGAATCATCATTTTAAGGAAGTCCATGAATTCCCCTGTGCTCTTTTTGGGTTCCAATGAAGGCATGTGAGAGTAGGAGTAGCTAGGTGGAGTGGTGGACCAGGTGAGATGTTGGTGCTGGGATTTGGTCCACCTATGGCGCGGCCTGTGCACAGGGCACCCCACTCTGGTTCTGTTCTGGGTGAACGAATCTCTCAATCTCTCTCATTTTTTCTAAATTCTGGCACCGTTCAGGATTCAATTCCATTTTTGGCTCATTTTCTTCTTTGCTTTGAGTTTTAACTTGCTATTACATATGATCTTCTCGATTACAGGTTCTCTCTGTTCTTTATAAATGGACCACTCTCACACTCTATTCTTACTCCTAATGCAACTCTCTTTTCTAAGCAGAATTTCTCTTTTTTACTCAACCACGTTTTGGTTGGTCCTCCTTTTAGAAATGTTAGTGTAACAAGTTATTGCTTAAATCTAAGTTTTCTTTTAGTTTTTAACGTTTCGTTCTGTTCTTTTGAATCCTTAAAAATTTAAAGGAAGAAAATGTCATTTAAGAGTGAAATTTCTACAAACTTCTTAGAAGTTTAAAGGGGAAATCGAAAGCTTTTCTTTCTCAGATGATTCTCTTTCTTCTCTTTCGAAAAAAAAAAATGATTCTTTTTCTTCTAAACTTGTTTCAATTCACTTAGGCCTCTTCTGGTAACCATTTATTTTTTAAAATCGACATATTTTATTTACATTACAATAGTTAAATTCTTAGCCAAATTTTAAAATAAAAGCAACTTTTTCAAAACTATTTTTTAGTTCTCAAGATTTGGTTTGATTTTTTAAATCATTGATGAAAAGTAGATAACGAAGGAAGAAATTTAAGGGTGTAAGTAGTGTGTATTAATTTAATTTTAAAAACAAAATGGTTACAAAATAGTTACTCGAGATATTAGTAATTGTGATGAAATTTTATCATGACTAATTTTATTATTTATCAATTTTAAGAGACTAAATTGAAATTTGTTAAAATATGAGGGACCATACTAAATATGTTAAATTGAAACTTTAAATTAACAGAGAAAATCGAAAATAAAAAGAAATAAAAAAATAGAGACTAAAGCATGGACTTATCCCAAAAGAAAAAGACTTTTGGCATAAAAAAAATTCATACAAAAATCTAAAGGAATTTATAAAGGATGTCAAGACAACGGTACGAAGCTTGTTATTAACTAAAGGTTGCATTATATAAAATGCTCGTAGTAGGTAATAATTATTCCTCAAGACAGAGATAAGAAACATTCTCTCAAAGTATCAGGATATTTTGTGCTATTTAACCGTTAGAATGCCTTGAATTTGGTATGTGACGCTTCGGATAGCGAATCGAGATCGAGGGGTGGCACACCCTAATGAGGGTTAGGGGAGAACACCTAAACCGAAATGATTTACATATTTACCATCTTTACATTATTTACGTTTATGACCCTACAAAGTTAGAGGAAGGTGCTATATAAACTTTATAATTCTAGAGACGCTCTAATGCCGTAATATGTATTATTTTCTAATAAAATTATTCTTCCTTTGTAGTTAGACGTAGCCAACATACTTTTCTTTTACTCTACATTTTCTATTTATCAGTAATTGTCGATTCTTAACCTTAAATATTAATAGCCATCCTATAATTTATACACACGATCATTTGAATTAATTTAGTAAGATTTTAATACTAATCACTTGGTTATTATATTTTAAAAAAATACGTGGACATAAGACTCAAATGTCTCGAAAGGCTAAAAATATTTAAAGACGAAACTCTAAACCATAGTCAACATTTAAAAAAAATGTTCAAATTCTATTAAGAAAAGAAAAGAAAACCTATCACAGGAATTTGGTGCAGTTACTGTGGGGCAATATTAATCTGTGTTTGTTTCTTTTTGGCTGCACATCAACCAGTTCATCATCTCTTCTATTTGTGTAATTATAAATACCACTTTACAATATTTTATTGGAAAAAACCTCTCACTTCTACAACTTAGAAAAATAATAAAATTAGAAATACAAAAATTTACGCAGAAAGAAATCTACCATATGAAAAATTGTTACAATCACACAACAATTCTCTATTCCGATCCAAATTACAAGAACACTCGTTTGATTAATTACACCCTTTTCTCACTCTCCAACTAAAGAATACAAAATATTTAATTAGAGTTAACATACTAAGCTTAAGTGTTTCTAACCGAGACAATTTAAAACTAGAGGCATAGGCTCCTTTTATAGGTTTGGAGTTCATCCCATTCTTCAATTTAATCAATGGGACAAACTGTACTTCTAATGTTTTATCAAAATCCAACATATTTATGTAATATGCATATGGAAATGCACTTTTTAATTGCAACAAACGTATCTCTAGATAGATCCATTTTTTTCTTTATTTCAAGAAAAATTTAGCCTGCTGGCCATATTCACAATTAATATTTCATACATGTCCTAAGATTTAGGAAATTTTCATATCTAGATTTAAGTTCCCTTTTTTTTTTTTTTTTTTTTTTTTTACATTCTTAACCTTTTGATCTCTCCTCTTTCATCAATTTGGTAAGAATATACTCCTTGAAATTAAGAACCCAATTAAGAACCCATTTTTTTGTAGTTTAATAGTTAAGAAATCATGAAAAGGTAATAAAAAGAAGTTTTTGTTTGTCTGCCTTTACCAATCAAATAGAGCAGGGTTTCGATGGATTGGTGGCTATTTGCAGCCATAAAACAAAAAACTTTTACTATTTTCTTTTTTAAAAATGGTAAGAAAGTAGGTTATTATTAGAGAATTGTCAAATATGTATATATATAACAAACTATTAATACACTATGGCAAAAAATCATATCAACGAATATTTTTTTAAAAAATTCCAAAACTACCCTCGATTTCCTACCACGATTTCCGATCTTCTTCTTCTTAGCTTCATGTTCATTCAATTCCAAAACAATTTCGTTCAATTCCGATCATTCGTTGATTTCAATTCATTTTCTTCTTCTTCATTGATCGATTTCATTGTTCTTCACCACATAGTTCAAAGGTTTTCATTCTTCTTTGTCGATTCCATCTATCACACAAGTACAATTCTTCTTCTCCTTCTTCTGTTGTCTTGTAATGTCACACATTTCGTTGCCGAGTGAAGAGCAATCTTTATTTCTTCTTTGAATTTCACAGTATTCTCTTCACTTTAATGAAGGAATGAAATATCATGCAACGGAAGACTTTAGAATCAATAAGTACTTAAACTACATTTAATTTGAGTTTTAAGCATGTTGTTCATATGATATTTAGAAGAGAGTTTGAAACACATATTACCTTTGAAGATTTTCTTCACAAATTCAGCTGAAATCTACCAAGATAGATCTTGAAACTTCAAGAGGACTACCATCGAGATCTTCTCTACTATGCTCAAGCTGGAACGTGTGGTGGAAATACTAAATCAAGCTGAACTGATGAAGAACAAGTGAGGGGTCTGTAGGGTTTTCAGGTTATTACTTCAGCAAGTATAACTCAGAATGCTTTTGTATTCTTCATGCATGGAGCTTCTATATATAGGTAGAATTCATGCAAATGTACAAGGTTGCATGAAGGGCAGCTTCAACTTGAAAATCATCACACAAAGAAATAGAATTTGGTGATAATCCATCAAATATGGTTAGTGGATTTTTCCCAAAATTGGAAAAATCCACTAACTTAAAATGATTTCAAAAATCATTTTTTTAATTTTTTAATTTAATTTTATAAAATTAATTAAATAAAACTAATTTTAATTGATTTTTATTTAAACTTTTAAATTAAAAAATATTAATTTAATATCTAAATATTAAATTAATAAAATATCAATATCACCAATAAATCAATTTTATATTTAAATATAATTTAAATATTAATTGATTTTCCAATTTTTTTTTTTTTTAATTTCGATTAAACTAAACGTTTTTAATTGTATCATATATAATCAACCGAAAATCCTAATAATTGAATTTGAACCTTTCAAATTCATAACCCTAATTTCATACATCAATACTCAATTTGTTATTCCAATTTAATGAACTAGTAAAGGGACCTAATGGACCTACAAATCATGAGCTCCAACAATTTGTAATTAATTCGTTAAAATTCTTTAATCGAATTAATTACTATTCGTTAACTATCAAGACACACCACTATAGCTTGATAGTTACACTCTCCTCACTATAGATATATTTTTTTTTCCATATAAACCATGATAAGTAAGTTGATCCTTCACAGGTCGTCTGTATACAGTTGGGTCAAAATTACCATTTTACCCCTATAAATACATCTTGTTCCTTAAGTACCCACCGACCCTCTAGTGAACAATTTTGATTCATAATACTATTTGTGAATCATATTCTTCTCCATCATGAGAAGGCGGGGCCCTGATTGTTCAAGACCTGGAATTAACACTTAAGAAAACAACCTATCTACTAGCCTTAAAATGGGTAGGAGTGAATTCCATCTTGCAGGGCTATGTCCCCAACTATCCATCCAATCTTATCCCCAAAAGGGAAGACTTATTGAGCAGTGCTGTTGGACTACTCTCACCCATGCAGATCAAAGAATAATTCCAAATAAACAGGAGTTCATAGCTAGCTCAGGATTAAGATCAAGTTATCCTAGGTTACTTAAGTATGAAATATTCAGTTTTAACAGTAAACAGTTGTTATAAAGAAAAGTGACTATTTCATGGTCCAGTCTATATGCAAACTCATTGTATTGGATGCCTCCACTCACAGTCTCTACATGAATGATCTATGGATCACATCATTTGTATTACCTATACAAAATGAGCCGCATCCAATAGTGTTTACCAAGATGAGATACCCAATTTCATCCATATACTTATAGACCATTTAGGCTATATACTATCAACTTGATCTGTTTATGTCACCATATAAAGTTAAAGTATTTATACTATAGCCATGGATATACTTATTGGATTTTCATAATAGAATGCAAAATTAACAATTTTATTGAATAAGATACTCAATAATAGTTTATTGATAAATAGAATGTTTAACACAAAATTTATGAACTGCGAGTTCTAGGACATCCCCAACATCTAATGCTTTATTCTGCAAAAAATAAAAAATAAAAAATAAAAAAACTCAGAGGACAACAACTGTTCTTGTATGCCCCAATCTATAAATCAAGTTATTGAACTTTTCCTCCACAATTCCAACAAGTTGTTGTATACAACACTGCAAAGCTATTTTGGAAGCCAGTTAGTCGAAAATACGAAATTAATGTGTTGTCCATCTTAGTGAGGATTAGATCGAAAGGGGTGGATATAGATAGAGATAGTCTATTAGATAGATAAGGATAGTGCTCTATCCCTATCTATCACAGAGATAGATGCTTATCTTTGTCTATCAAGGATAGAGATAGATAGAACTCTCAAGGATAGAGATAGATAAAACTCTATCTTTGATTGATCTTCACTCGATTTATAATAGCTTCTATGGTTAGAACATTGGATTCTTAAAATTTTAAATATGATCAATATCTTATTCAATTGAAAGTGTATAAATGATTGATGATGTATAGTATTATTACTTGTCTATCTCAGATAGATAGAGATAATGTTTTATCTCTGTTTATCTCAGATAGACAAATTTAAACGTCTATCTTTGTCTATTTGTGATAAACAAAGATAGAACTCTATGTGAAAGACTTATAAACGCTATCTTTGTCTATCACAGATAGACAAAGATAGAACTTTATATTTGATTGATCTTCAGTTAAGAGTTCTAAAAGAGGCAAGTATGTTGAAAAGTAATCTTTTGTTTTTTTTTCTTTTTATGTTGAAAAATAGTCGTTTGTCTCATAAAATTGAGTTTGTAAGTAAGTCTTTTGTCTTGTGAAGTAACTTTACAAGACAAACTTAAAACATTACGAGACAAATGAGATGGTCTGTCGTTTGTCTCGTAAAATTACAAGTTTGTCTTGTGAAGTTACTTCATGAGACAAAAGATAGTCTTATGAATTTACTTCATGAGACAAAAGATAGAAATGAACTCAACTTTATGAGACAAAAGATTGACTTTTGTCTCTCATAAAATTGAGTTCATTTATGTCTTTTGTTTCGTGAAACGACTTCATGGGACAATCTATTTATCTTTATGAGACGTATTTATTTATTTTTCATAATATTGTAAGTTTGTCTTGTGAAGTTACTTCATGGGATGTCTCATAGAGCAACTTCACGAGACAATCTATTCATCTTCATGAACGTATTTATTTTTTTCCATATTGTTATAATTTTGTCTCGTGAAGTTACTTCACGGGACAAAAAACAGAAATGAAAGAAAAATTGTAAAAACTACCTCTGAACTATGGAATTGGTTACAATTACACCCATGTACTTTCAATTTGAACAATTATCCTCTTGTAGTTTCAAAATGGTTGCAATTAGGTCATTTTATTAAATTAAATAAAAGGACCTAACTGTAACCATTTTGTCCTTAATTCAAAGTTATCAATAGTAGATCCACTCAACTAAAGAACTATAGAAATATAGAGCATATATTAGTGTTTACCATTGAAGTCTATCACTGTGTATTTGAGATAGACAAAGATAGAATACTATCTCTGTCTATCTTAGATAGTCTATGGTAGAAATCCACCACTATCTATATGAGATAGTATTCTATCTCTGTCTATCTGTGCTCTATCTTTGTCTATTTCAATTCAAAATTATCAATAATAGATCAACTCAACTAAACAAATATAGAAATATAGAATGCAAATGATATAGGAAGTATAGAAACAGATATTAGTGTTTACCTTTTATTGTCTATCTGAGATAGATAGAGATAGTATTCTATCTTTGTCTATCTTTGTCTATTTTAATTCAAATGTATCAATAATAGATGTATTGATTTAAAGTTTTTGATAAAGTTATTAAGATAGATAGTTGACATACAAGTACATTATTAAATAAGCATTATTAAAACAGAAACAAATATTAGTGTTTACTATATAGAAACAGATATAGAGTGCAAACCATATAGAAATTATAAAAACATATATTAGTGTTTACTATATAGAAATGATAGATGGTTATTGTGCACTGTTTGATGAAGAAGAATACGTTGGAAGAAGACGTGGGAAGAGGATGGGAAGTCCATCGACAGAGTTTTTGTCCATGCATTTTGGCAGTGTGTCGACATTACTCATGTAAGTAAACGCATGGATAGAAAATCCTTTTGCCCACGCAACAACTTTTGTAGGCAAAAATTACATTTCTGCCTATGCATTATGAATCGATAGAAACTCTCTCTACCAATGCAACTACATGCAACGACAAAACTAATTTTCTCCCCGTGCAAGATTCGTCGGCAGAAATGAGGATCTACCCACATAAAAGTCTTCGTGGATAGAAGTTGCGTTTTTTTCCACACATGATATGTCGGCAGATAGTGTTTGCTCAAGCACGAAACGTCGCCATAACTTTATAACTGTTAACATATATGATTCGTGGCCATCATGTATTTCTAGTAACACAAAAACACGTCCACTGAAACTAATTTAAATTTTTCCCACATTTATTAATATATTATAAATGCTCGAGATTAATATTTTTAAAAAATAATTTCAATTTCATGTAACAAAATATATTAACATTGTAACAATAAATTTAGAAAAAGAAATATATTCAACCCTTAATTTCTTAACTAAAATATATCATCGGATCAAAATTCTTTAGTGTTTGTTTATTTCCTAAGCTGTTAGTTTTCATTTTGACTATACAAAATGAACAAAAAGAATACATTAAATACACAGGGAAAAAAAAATCGCTTGGTTAGTTGGTCTAAAAAAAAGTCATTTCCGGCATCTTCAAAATATATAAACCTGAAAAGGAATATTAAAGTCCAATAAACACAACCTGCTCAATCTTACTTGTTTGAAATGAATCATGTATCAAAATTAATAAATCAAATTCATTTACATGACTTTCAAGTCTCATATGTTATATATCCACCCAAAACCTATATAAAGTGTTCAAAACATGCATACTAAATGCATGTCATCCAAAAAGTAAACAAAGTTTTATTTTCTTTAGTGCCAAGTGTACTTTAAAACCTAAAATGGATCTAGTTACGTGATTTTCAAGCCTCATATGCTCTAAACCAACTCAAGACCTATAAAATTGTCCTAAACATGGATATTAAAGTACAAATCCTAAAAAAAAACAAGGTTTGAACATGTTGGTTTCTCTATTCGTCCCCAAAACAACAAAAATAGTTCATTAAGAGTCATTTTGATCATCAAAATAAACTATAAAGTTTCCAAAAAGTGTGGAAGTCACCATTTAATTTTGAAAACAATAAAAAAAGGGTAATTACAATTGGTAATATTTTTAGGAATAATTACCAAGTGTATTACATCATTTAAAAAAAGTTGCAAATATAGCCCAGTCTAAGTCTATTAGTGATAGATTTCTATCGTTGATAGACTCCCAAATCTATCAACGGTAGACTTCTATCGTCGATAGACTCTAGTGATATGGTCTATCACTTATAGACTCCTACAAAAAATATAGTTTATTACTGATAAACTATTTTTTTTTACATTATCTTATATATGTTAATACTCTGGGTCTAATGTCTATATTTGCAACTGTTCCTAGAAAAAGGCCTAAAAAACTTATGGATGGAAATAATTTATAAACTTGTATTGACATTATAAGCTAACTCATAGGCTATTTATCATCGATTTACTATATCAAGTGTTTAAAGATGTTGGTATTTAACCTTCAATCAATAAGTCTAATGCATATATATGTAAACTAACGGTCCACGGCTCTCCTAATCGATTAAGTTTTTTTTTTAATGGTCATATTTGCAAAATAATAATAATAATAATAAATAAATAAATAAATAATATCAAAATATATAACCAAATAATTAGCGACTGTCTTAATCTCATGCATCTTCTTTTCATCTGGATTATACAATGAAGGGGTGCAATTTAGAGGTATCTAATTTTTTTTTATCAAAATATTTTCTATTGATTAAACCATCTAATTCGAAAGATAGTTCAACTAGTATCTAGATGTGTTAACGATGAAAAAAAATAATAATAATAAAATAAGGTTAGCCCACTAATCCTATATTGTCTAACTAAAAAAGGGAAACCAACAACAGCAAACAGATATAAATACGTCACGCGTTAGAAAATAATGGAGGGGAAAGTATGATAATATGATCAATCTCTTTCGCCATTTTTTGGAGCTTTCAGTCTGTCAACCTTAACCAATTCACATTATGTGTACTGCTCTGTTTACTGTAATGGTGTGTGTACTACTCTGTTTTAGTCTTCCCCCACCCGTTTCTATTTCTCTTTTGCTACGACTCAGATTCCGGAGCCCTCCTTTCTCAAAACCAAAACCACAACCACCACAACCATCATCATCGTCAAAAAGCAAAACCCAGATCCACACAATAACCCAAAAAAAAAAAAAAAGGATTCTCAAATACGCTTCTGCTCTGCTTCATGATCTGTTCTGAAAACCCATTAATACAGAAGGTGCGAGAGAGAGAGAGAGAGAGATTTGTAATTGTGGGCGAAGAGGGAAAATCCAAAGAGAGAGGAAGAAAAGGGGTAATTGTTTTGTTTCAAAGGTCTCTTTCGATATGGTCCCCATAATTCATCTTGCTTTCTTCTGCTTTCCTCTGTTTCTTCTGCCCCCTGCTTCAACTGACATTATATGCCTGTCTTCACTTTCTCACGCCTTCCCCCCTTTACTTAATTAATTTTTCCCTTTCTCCCTTCCTTTTTCTCTCTCATTATAAACTATAATAAACCTTTTCGTTTTCCCCAAAAAGTCAAGTATTCTTTAACACCTTCCTTCTTCTCTCTGTTTTTTTCTTTTTGGAAGGGCCGCAAGAAGACACAGAATAGAACACACTTTCGTCGTCTATTGTTATATCTTCCACGCCTAACTAATCTAATCTTTTAACCTTCGCCTTTCATATATATATATATATATATTAGTATTACTATCTTCTTCTTTGTGGTCCATTCGGCTTCCTCTTCCAGCTACTCAAAACAGAGAGAGCTCTGTGAAAAGAAAACACATTCCAAACAAATATGGAATGGAATAATGGGAAAAGTTTTAGTCCTAACTTTGTTTCTCCACTACTACCACAATCTTCTTCTTCTCCTTCCTCTGCATTGCTCTACAACTATAACTGCAACATCAACTACAATTTGGATCAGTTTCCTGGTAAACCCAACTCCTTTACCTCTCATTCCCACTCATTTATTAACCTTTTCACCATTTTCTTCCACTATTATTATTATTATCAAACAAAGATAATAAATATTCTATTTTGAGTTTATTTTGTCATGATTTAATATTATATATAAGAACAAACAAAAATTCTTGTGTTAAAATTATATTCGTTAGCCAACAATTTTGTAGTAAGCTTTCCACATTTCTTAAAAGCACGTTTTAGTTCTACTTCCTAGATAGATTAGGAAAAGAAAATCAAGTTTTTAAACCCATGTTTAATACCTTTTGGGTCTTGCAATTTTTCTACGATAATTTTAGGGTTATTTTTAAATATAAAAAAATAATTAAAAAATTTACAAAACATAACAAAATTTTAGAACTATACACGAATAGATACAGTGTCTATTAGTCACATTATTAGACACTAATAGAAATCTATTAGTATCTATCAACGTCCATCATTCATAGTTTTCAAATTTTGCTATATTTTATAAATATTTTCAACAGTTTTACCATTTAAAATAATTTTCCATAATTTTCCTTAAGGTAAAACATTTGAACTATTAACCTAATTTTTAAAAAATAAAAGAAAATTTGTTTTTAGTTTTTTGTTAATTTTTGCAATTTCCTTACCCTAGTTTTCATTTTTTTTTCAATGTAACATTCAAATTCTTAACCGAACTCCAAATTCCCAAAAACAAGCTTTTGAAAACTATATATATACATATATGTCGAAAACATTGTTACAGTGGTAGATAACAAAAAAAAAAAAAAAAAACTCATAAGTCGAGGAAGAGTCGATAATTAACTCAAAGAACTAAGCAACAACACATATGCCAGTTTGAAGGATGGTCAATGGTTGATTTTTGAAAATTAAACAAATGATTATCAAATAAGACTTGATTGATATTGTTAACCTTCCGGTTCAATCAATTATAGAGATGACGAGGAAGAAAGCGGGGGTGGAATGGGAGCAAAGTATGGTTGGAGGAGTGGATCAGAAGAAGAAGAGATTGAATCAAGATCAGTTAGAGGCATTAGAAAGAAGCTTTCAAGAGGAAGTGAAGCTTGATCCTGATAGAAAAATGAAGCTATCAAAGGAACTTGGGCTCCAGCCAAGGCAAATAGCTGTGTGGTTTCAAAATAGAAGAGCTCGCTGGAAGACTAAGCAACTTGAGCATCTCTACGATACTCTCAAACAACAATTTGATACCATCTCTATGGAAAAACACAACCTTCAACAAGAGGTTTTCTCTATTCTTTCTCTCTTCATCATCTTTTATTTGGGGTACTCATACAAATATATTATTGTACCCTAACCTTTCACTTTCAACTTTATTGTTTTACAAATTTTAGATTACCTATCAATTACACAATACTTTCACATTTTTTTTTTTTAATTTAGATTGTCACAAATAGAGTGAACATCATAGATAATTTAGGGCATGTTTTATTGGGAGTGATTCTTATAGAACGGTTAAAAATCAATTGTCATTTTTAAAATCATTATGAAACATGCTTATAATGATTCAAAACCAATTTTGATGAAATGAGAATTGTAGTTAAAAGTTTTGTAAAATTAAATATTAAATTAAATTTTAGTAGTTAAAGGTGTATTTTGGAGTGATTTTAAGCGTGACAAAAATGATTTTAACTATTTTCAAAATCATTCCCAAACATGAGTTTAATGACACCCTAATAAGGTGGTAAAGATAATTTAGGGTATGCTTGAAATAACTATTATAAATAAATAAAAAAAAAGGTTTTTCAGTGTTTAAAAAAGTCGTTTCAAATAATCTATGAGTTATATTGAGTTCAAATTGGCATTAATAAATCATTGTCACTAAACGAGCTTAATTAGGCTAACTTAGTGAAAGACAAGGTCAATCATGTTATACATTTTTTGACATAAAATCATGTAAAAGACACATCGTCCCATGAAGTCTTGGAAGTATTGCTTATATAAATAATGACGTAAAAGGCGTCTTGAAATTTTCAACATATTTAAAAGGAAACGTTATGACATATAGAAATATAGATAAGAATATGGATGGAGTAATACATTTAATTGAAAAATTAAATTGTGTGGGGGAGCATATTAATCTTATAAATGAAAGATTGGATTTACTTAAAAACTTGGTTTAAATTATTGAACAACGAGAAGTTTTCTCGTCAACTTAAGCTTTTAGATTAATTGTTGCCCATCAGGTGATGAAACTAAGAAGCATGCTAAAAGAACAAGCAACGACAAGGAATCAAGGGTCGATGGCTTACACGGACGTCTCCGGGGAAGAGACGATGGTGGAGTGCACGTCGGTGGAGGTTCTGAGCTGTAACAATTACATATACCATGTGGAGGATTTCAACCAAATATCAGCTTCAGCTCTTCCATTCTGGTGGGGTGCTGAGGCTGCTGATCACCTGCCTTCTTATCCTTAGGTTTCTCAAGAACCCTACTTAATAGTTTTTGCCTTACAACTTTGTATTAACTTTAATTTCTTACTCTGTAATGATCCAAAAAGACATTAATTTGGTGTTATATTGTGTGTTTAAACATTCTTGCAATTCATCATCCATATAACTTCAGTTCATATGCACACACACTTCCACTGCTCAATTACTGGATGTGTTCTTTTCCCTTTTCTTCGAAATATTTCATTGAGCAGCAAAAACTTTCGATTTCATGTTTCTATGCTCTATCTTTATATTCACAAACTTCTTAGATACAAAGTTAAAATATTTAATAACGAAAATATATTATTAGAAACTCTTAGATGCAAAAGAAGTCTTGCATTGACTAAAGAAGAAAAAGATTTATGATAGATAAATGTGAATAATTATCTTTATTGATATTAAGATCTTTTGAATGATTTTAAAAGCATAAAGTCATGAGGGATAATACCTAAAATAGATAAATCATACTATTGTGAAGAGATTCATTATCTTTATCAATTGGTATTAGAACAAGGCCCCCTAATTTAAACTCTGTTGGTAGAATCTTCAGGTGTCGAATAAAGAAGTGGTGAGTTTTGAAAGATGTAGTCAATGGGATGATTTGTAGTTGAGTTTCATTAGATAGGTGGTGTGCTCCTGATGAAAGAGGAGTTGCTTGGATAAAAGGGTTAGATGGATAAGTTGACAATATGATGGAAGACTCCGTGGTGGTTCTTTATTCGGAGGGAGATTTTTAGATGCATACAAAGTTTTTACGTTAGCTAGGGAATGGAGAATTCATGATAAATAAGTATCAATATTATCTCCATTATTAGTGCTGACTTTTTTTGAGTGACTCTAAAAGTAAATTTATACGTGGTCATTTATGTTCAAAATGGACAATATTATCATAACATTATAAAAGATCCATTATTTTTTATAAAGTAAATAGTAATCAAAATTAAGAAAAGTCTCGACACACACGTTGATTAGTAATTGAAGTTAATATTTGTGAAAGAAAAAGTTAGGTGGTAAAAGTAGAAACTTCTCTGTACTTGCCGTACCACTGTATAATCAACATGTTGAAAATAATAATTCAGGATGGATTAAATGAAATATTAATAAATTAAGGTTCATTGGAATGCCTTGAAAGTTGAAATCTATATTATATACGTACTATATCCTAATTTACAAAATTTGAGATTTAGTAAAGTGTGTCAAATATAAACTCTCTAATTCAATTGTCACTTCTGTATCGAGATATTAATTAACACACTGTTCGTGAATCATGAAAATCTGTGTCGATTGCTTTTTATTATTTATTTTTTGTTTGTTAGTTTCATTTATGTCCCAACAAAAGTGATTTATAATACCATGCTAAATTGAATATATATTTGCAGTAGAAGTGTTTGTAAGTTGGGTTGGATTGGGTTAAAATATTCTTTAGATCCAATCGAATTGTTCTGATTGTGAGTTTCTTCAACCCAATAATCTTGAAACATTTGGGTTAGGTTGATTCGGGTTACTCTGGTTATTAATTTTTATTTTTGTTCTAAAAATAAGTAAAATGTTAATATGTGAAAAAATTATTAATTATTTTCATATATTAAGTTAAGATTAACAATTCAATTTAAATTTATATCGTGAAAATTTTCTTTCTAACGTGTTAAAAGATTATTTTTAGCAATTGTTGGATAATAAATTATTTAAAAAATCATGAAATTAAACAAAATTATGTATATATAATTACATCCTCTCTCTATATATACTTTTTAAAATTAATAATAAGTTCAATTGATTTTATCTAAAAATAACTCAATCCAAATCATATAGATTAGATTGTGTTAATCGATTTTTTCGAATCATCAAATTTAAATTTTTTTGAATGACAGTAATATGTAGTATGAAATAGTTTGATGTTACTGTAGTACTGACGTCCTGTTCATAAAATAAAGATGTTTTTTGAGTCTGTCAGCCACAAAAGATTTCTTTGTCCAGATTTTATTATACAATTCTATTTTAATCCAAACTTATATTGTGGACTCTGTTGGATAATACAAAAGAAATGACAAAAAGGAAAGTACAAAATCTTACGTCTTTGTCGCTACTCTTTTCAGAAGTTCACTATACTCCCCGTACAAGTAAACTGTATATTTTTGTATACTTTTTTAAGTTCAAACTTTGTATCCAATTGCTATTTCTTTTCTAGAACTCTCTCATGATTTCTAAAATTTTTCCATCATTAAATCTTAACATGACCCTCCAATTTTCAATTTTACAGAAATATTAGACATGTTTTAAAATTCATACAACGAATTAAAAGTTCAAAATTTTATAGTCATTTTTATTATTGTATATATATCTTGTCACAATCCATAAAAATAGTTGAATAAGTTAGGGTCTCATTGGATAACTATTTTGTTATTTCTTTTTTCGTCACATATCGACAAACCTTGCTGATATTCATGGTGCAATTCATTCCGGAACTGCTGAAACACCATCACCGCTTAACATGTACTTGTGTAATCCATATTGCATCAACAAATTTGACTTGCACTTGCCACAAGTTGTTCTGATACTACTTGATATGAACAACGACCCTTCAACTATCTCCACAATGGTATGATATTGTTCACATAACCCTCATGACTTTGCTTTTGGTTTCATCCCAAAAAGCCTCATACCAATAGAAATAATTGTCCTCATTTATATACCTATGATCCTCCCAACAATCCTCCCCTCAAACAAAGTATCACCAAGCCTCCCCTCAAATAGTCATCCATCTGTCTAACTCTATCTAGGCTAGTTCCTTTTCACTCGAGCACACCGCCTGTCCAATAGTGTTCAACCACAAATCACACCCAAGTTTAAAGTGTTTCCAACTAGGACGACTTGAAACTAGAGACATAGGCTCCTTTTATTGGCTTAGAGTCCATCCCCATTCTTCAACTTAACCGACATGAGCAAAACTACACTTCTAATATTTTGCCAAAACTCAACACACCTCACCCTTGAAATTTCTGATAACGGAGTCCAAACCAACACATAGTTTATTTGAATATGACATATTCAATCTACCTTTTACAACACAAACACCACTGATTATAAGAAATCTTGTAGAGTTACAAGTTGGAATTAGAAGGTCAAATATTATGAAACAACCGCCACATAAAAATGTCGATTTTGTTTGGAAGATAAGAGCTCCAAACTTTGTTCCACCAACTTCTAGAATCACTTGTATTAAAAAGAAGAAGGTCCCTCTCCAGTTTGAGTAATGTCATAGCCAACAATACTTAGGAATCACAGAACCACGTACAAGCACATAAAGGATCACCTCAACATCTTAAGCCCAAAGAAAACTCTCCATCTTAGGCAAATCCCACCACCCATCCCCCAACATCAACTCACACATCTTAATATCAATGTTATTAGATAATATTTCTTTTTTTCTTTTTAATTAATGTGTCTCATACAATTCTTAAGTGTTACTTTTACGACAAGCAATGAACAAAGAAGTTTTTGTACTAGACATTTCTTTAATATAGAATTTTAATTTATGAAATTCTTAGTTGACTCAAACAATTAAATTGAAGGTTACAAATGGAGTTAATTAGTTCGTAAAATTTGTTGGTAGAATTGTATTTCTTTTTCTAATACAAACGTAAGAAGTATACGATAATTACTACCAAAATATGGTTGATTTGGCAAGATGTATATGTAATTTTAATGCATTGTTATGTTACTTTCCAAAAATAAAAGGGCTCTTATTTGGACAGCCTTTACTTATTAGGATGGTTTTGAAATTCGGGATATTCGAGGGTACCACTAATGCATTGTTACGTTATTTTCCAATAATATAGAAGGTGGCCTTTTATTAGACTTCTCAAAAAAAAGGAAAAAACAAAACAAAAAAGAGTAAAACCTTTTAATCATTAATATTGCTATGTTACTTTCAAATAATATAGCAATGGCTTTTATTGGTCGGCTTTACTTATTGGAATAGTTTCAATAAATGATGATAAGTAGACAGTATCCAGGTTGAAAATTAAGTCAGGAGGTTCTTTTCAGTTTTCAGGTTGAAAATGAGAGTCCTTTTTTCTTATTTATTTCTTTATTAATTAAAATGTTATTTTTATACTTAGTTTAATTTTAATCTCTATCCTTTTAAATGTCCAATTTTAGTTCTTGTATTTTTACGAATGGGATAAAATTTAAGTTTTATTAAAAAAACGATTAACATTCAACAAACTTCTAAATACGGAGATTAAAACAGTATTTTAACCATTATTTATTTTATTTACCTGTATATATTTGTTTCAATGAATATATATTTATATATACATGAGGTGAAGTTAGATTTATATTTAGTATGGGTATAAGGTAGGGAGATCATAGGCCGATCAGATCAATTTTTTAGTTGATTTTCCAAAAAAGAAAAGTCGACAATCTCGCCAAAGAAGTTGTCGTCATCCGATCAACCAGTTGGTAGAAATTTCAAATATATATTTGAATATACCGTGTTGTTTATATCATATATACCTTGTTTTCTCATTCCAAAGCTTCTTCAATTCTTGCTTTCGTTTATATATTTTCAAATTTTTGAAAAAAATTCTTTGCTGGTGTAAATTTTGAAAAGAAGACCAATTTTGAAAGTTCATAATCGAGAGAAACTTTCCTTACATGCATCTTTTGGTATTAATATCATTATATATAATTTTTTAAAAAGACTAAATGGTAAGAATGGTTGGAAAAGTAAATACTTTTGTGTAAAATAATAGCCCATCATACCATTTAGGTAAAAAATAGGAAAATTTAGACAATGTGTGATTGGACCTATTTATTTATAGAAAAATTGTCAGAAATAACCTTTTTAAGTTTTCACGTTACAAAACTAGTACTCTTTCTGAAAACTTGTTAAAATAGTTTTTCTCAGTTCATCTCACCAGAGATCGGCCACCAAAATTTAGTTCAAAAAATAACTTTTTCTAACTTATCGATTGTTCTGGATCTTCTCGATACATGTCGCTACAATTATACACTGAGATCTGCTAATTTTGTAGGTAATATTCCCAAGTCTTATATCTTTTCAAATTTTCTCCAAATTCGATTATCTTGACTAAATATTATATCAAATTATTATGTAATTTTCAAATTTTTAGCTTAATTTATGTTTTCACAATTGCATGAATATCCAAAATTCCAAATAGATTTTCGAATTATCAAAATAAAATTTCTAAATTGATTCAATATGACTGTAGTGTCATTTTTAAATTTTGAAAAAGATCAAATTTTGCAAACAATTGGGTAAGATTTGAGATATATATTGAATTTCGGTGATAATCCTGCCAGAGAATTCATGAGAAAGCTCAAATACATTGAATTTTAGTGTTAATTATGCCCAAATATATAGATTAATTTCAGTGTTAATTATGCCCGAATTTCTCTAAAAAAGCGCAAATATATAGAATTTCAGTTATTTTGTCGAGATTAACACCGAGATCTACATAATTACATGAATTTTTAAATTGATTTACTGATTATCTAAATAAATTACCAATTATCTTTTCAAACTTCTCCAAATTGTGTAGTGTGATTTTTTTTAATTTTGAAAAGATTTAAAGAAATTACATAACATTTAGAAAAATTAGCAGATCTCGATGTGTCATTCTGGTGAGATGTACTGATAAGGTCCAAAACAATCAATAATTTAGAAAATATTATTTTCTTAACAAAATATCGATTGTCGATCTCGAACGAGATAGATCGAGAAAAACTATTCTAACAAATTTTTAAAAAAATATGCCAATTTGGTAAGGTAAAAATTTAAACATATTATTTATGAAAATTTCCTTTACTTATGCTATATGTATAGAAAGCCAAAAACTTTTTCTCAAATCCAAAAAGTAGTTCGACATTTGCAAATGATACAATTTGACATAGCCCATAACAAAAATATGCATTTGAGATGAAGAGTTGAACTATAACGAAAAGAACAATACTTGGTGCATTTCGGACTACATCCAAGTCAAAAAAAAAAAAAAAGATTTGTCACGTAACAAATTGTGATTGAACCATTAAAGAAGTTTTTATAAAGATGAATTCAATTCAAGATGTACATAAGTATTTTTCAAGTAAAAATGGTAGCAATCATGTTGAAGACAAAGGTCTTAGAAATAATATGTGATAGCCTAAGAAAAAATAATTACTTTGGAGTGTGGAATTTGAAGAAAATTGTCGACATGAACGTAACTCAACTGACATAGTATTTGTACTATCAATCTCGAAGTTTGAGGTTCGATTCCCTCACCCCACACTTTAATTACAATACCTTTAAAAAAAAATTGAAGAAAATTTTTGGTTGCCAATCTTCTCCTCCTCCAATGAAACAACTAGTGATCAATCTCATAGGTATGATAAATAAATCTTGAGACACAGAAATTATTGCTATCAAGAGAAGCAATTCGGTGAAATGACCACATAAAATTAGGGGAAAACAATGATTCTCAAGTTATTCAGAATTTGAATTTATTTAAGAACTTGATTTTCAGAAGAATTCTTCAAATTTAAATTCATTGAAGGAGTTATCCATCAGTTCAGGCAAGATCTTTCATTGAAGCTTAATCATATTAGTATCCTTTTAGAATCCTTTCCAATAATTTGTGGTTATTGCAACATATAGATCATTTAGTTACTAACACATATTTTGGTTGAGCTATATTTATTTTGGTTTCATCTTCATCATTGAATTGGCTCGAAACTCTAAAAAATGAAGGTCCAAACTTGTTTGGGCATGGATCAGATCAATCCAGCCTTCAACGGTCAAGTCCATAGCCCAACCCTTAGACTTGGCTTATTGGATCAAAGTTTGGTTGACGCATGATAAATCCACTGGCTAAGCCCAACGGGTCAACCTGATTTTCAAAATGTTGATTCATACTCAATCTAATGAAAAAATAGATTAGGCTGGTCAAAAGTTGACTTTAGGTCGAGTTTAGATAGTGCTTGGAAAAATCTTTAACTTTCGGGTTCATTGATGAGATTGACTGTGGCGTAAGCCATTAAATTTTGATTAAATAGCCAAAAAATTTTATTTGAATTAAAACTATTGATATGAATTGTCCATGCTATCAAATTATTATTTATATTTTATTTAATAATTTTGATGTAATTTTAGTATTTTTCAATGTTATCCTTTTTATGATATCTTAAGTAAGGGTATTTTTTTTTATTATTATTTTATATAAACTATCATGTGACATTAGGTTTTCATTTTGGAGCTATTTAAAATCTTGTCTTTAGGTTGTTTGAACATATTACAATGAATCAATTCTTGTCTTTGTGATTCTTTCAAGTTTAGCGTGAGAGCTTCTTAAATTTTGCAATTCATGTGTTGTATTGCATGTCAAGAAAATTTAAATGAGATTAATTATCCTATCTTGTTGAGTGTTCAAATCTTGGGCCTAGGACCTTGTGCTTTATCTCAAGAGCTTTGATCTTAAGATCTATGTCTAACCCAATCCTTAGTGTTAACATAAAATTGTTTTGAGAGTTTAGTGTTTGAGAATTAGGAGTACAAATATCAATTTCAAGTCATTAGGTCTTCATATCAACTATAGTGAGGAAATAGTCAACATTAAGTAAATAAAAGATGAAAAGTTTGATTGCCTATTGTAAGATGATATATAATAGGGTTGAGAATCGGTCGATCGGAATCGATTTTTCGACAAAACTGTCATTGAATCGACTATGGCCTATTTAGTAAATGTTCAAATCGACCTTGATTGTCAAGGAGTAAAAGTTGGTCGGTTGGTCTGTTTAGTCGTTTTATTCTTTAATTTTTTTTAAAAAAATTTGATTTTGAATATTTCCAAATCGATACCAACTGACCTCTTTTCTTCTCTGATTGATCAATTTCGATTTGATCAGTTTGTTCGATTTTTTGGTCTATTATGCTCACCCCTAATATATAATTAATCTATCTTCACCTATCAGCTTGTTTTTTAGGCAATTGAAGATTTTGAGATGGTATAGAGCATACAAAACAAAAACCCTAACCTAGTTTGTAGTCGCGCCGCCGCACACCCTAGCCATTGTCGCCACAGCTGTCTCCATCGATCAAACCAAATTCATCTATCCGCGAGCTCTTCCAGGCCCATATGTCCATATCTGTGCACCTTAGCTCCGTCATTCGATCACATTCGGCAACACCCAACCCATCCATCATCGTTTTTCATCCCTAATTCATCTCAAATCCCACTAACAATGCTCAATCACACCATGATCCAGATCCGAGGTGTTGTCTGTCGCATTTTCTACCTAACTTCTGTTGCATAGACAAGATTTACCTAGGTTCAAGCTTGATTCAGTTCATTTAGATTGATTCAGTTCATTAAGACCACTTTAGTTCACTCAGACTGGTTCGATTCACCCAGATCGGTTTAATTCGTTCAAACTGGTTGGTTTAGTTCGGCCTAGTTTGTTTGGTTCAATTCAAATTGCTTCAGACAACTTGGTTTAGTTAAACTAGTTTAGTTTTTGTTCACATTATGTCAAAACAAACTGTTACAAGTTTTGCTCATCAGGACGACGTCTTTCCTTGCTTCTTTGTTCAACATAATATACAAAAAAATTGGATTGTGAATTCAGGAGTGTCAGATCACATGACTGGTGACATCAGTATTTTCCATTAGTTTAAATCACACCCTGGTCTTTCCTTAATCAGAATAGCAGATAGATCTCTATCTAAAGTTATAGGAACTAGATAAATAAAATTATTAAATGATTTCGTACTCTCCAATGTTCTTTATATTCCTAAATTGAGTTGTAACTTGATGTCAATAAGCAAACATACAAGTGATTTGAATTGCATATCTAAATTTCATTCAAACTTGTATGAATTTCAGGAGTTGGGTTCAGGAAAGGTGATTGTCATTGCTAAGCAATAAGATGGCCTCTATCTTTTTTAAGCAAAACATCTTTCAAGTCCGTCTTTCAACCCCGTGTGTGTGAATGAACTATTGAAGGTCTTTCAACCCCATGTATGTGAAGGAACCATTGAAGGTCCTTGAGCGAAAAAACAGGATCAGACCTAAACCCAAAGTTCACAAAATTATAATTTTATAGCAAACAAACATACAGATTATGCATTTAAGAAATAAAAATACAACATGTTTGAGAAGAATAAAACAGAAAAAATGGGTTTAGAAACCTTTATCTTTGAAGAACCATTCTTCAAGAAGGAAAACCCTGAACCAAAAGGACACTACCATAACAGAAACCTCTATATTCTCTGAGTGAGAAACCAGAAGTTTTGTGTGTACTTTGGCTATTTTGAAAGAGGGAAAATTAAGAGAGATGAGAGGAAGATTGGGAAATTTTTTAGGAGAATTACAGAACCCTTGTGTAATTTTTCTTCAGGAAGAAGAAGAATGAATAACCACGGTTCCGCTCGTGCACGATGTAGAGAGAAAAAAAGGGGAGGGAATTACAATTTCCTCCCTAAAATTGTTTTTAAATATTAAATTTAAAAATAAAATTAATTTTAATAAAAACTTTAATATATGTTTATATGATAACTACTTTATCATATAGTTGTCATATAAATATATTAAACTATATGTTATATCAAATATAACATATAGCTTAGAGTTTAATATGGTTTCCAATACAATATAACCTATAGTTTAATTCTCTCAACAATGATATTTAATATAAATCTCATTTACATTACATTTAATTATATGAATCCAATTCACATAATTAATATTGGAATCATATTCAAATATTTTTTTCCTCTCAAATAAGCTTTATATTAAATGTATTAAATACATTATAGTAATTATATCATATATAATTATATTAAATTAATTATATTGTGATATAATTAATTTTCTAAATTAATTTGAACAATTCAAATTAATCCAAAAATTGATTCTCATTAATTCCTGTTGAGCTACAACCTAAGGAATCTCATAAACCTGTAGCTTGAAACTCTAACGGTATGTGAATAATTAATTAAACTCTTTAATTAAATTATTCACCATTCGTAAACTGTCGAGCACTTTACTAAAGACCGCCAGCTGCACTCTTCGCACTACAGATATATTTCTGTGTCTGTTGGATATAACCAGTCAACAGTACAATGACTCTTCACAAATTCCTCGTAAGTATAGTTGGGTCAAAATTACCGTTTTCCCCTTATAGTTACATCTAACTCCTTAAGTACCACTAATCCCTCTAATGAACAATAAATCATAGTCCAACTATGACCAAACCCCTCTCGGACTAGGAGAGGGTGTGGTGCCACATTGTTCAACTCCAGAATTAGCCCTTAAGGGAGCAATTTATCTATTTACCTCGACATTAGGGAAGGAACGAATTCCTTCTTGTGTAGCTGTGTTCCCAACTCTCCAATCACATGAATCCCCAAAATGGTAAGCTTGTTGAGTCGGCGATCTGGCCATTCTCACCCATACAAATCAAAGGATCGCCTTCATAGGCATGAATCCAAAACTCACTCAGGATTCAGTTCATGTTACCTATGGCCATCCTAGTGAAATGTAAGTCTCTATTATGAATGGTCTTATATGATAAGACTAAACATTTCGTGGTCCGATCTTATACAAACTCCTTTGTATAGAATACCTCTGCTCACATGTTTCTATATGAATGATCAGGATCAGATCATTTATAGCACTTTACAACAATTGTAACATCTACAAAGCGGACCGTACTCGTAGTGTCACTAGGATAAGGTATCCAACCTTATCCATATACTACAGACCATTTAGGTTATCACTTAAATATGATTCATACGTATGGCTCTACATACATGTTTAAGCTACAAGATAACCTTGGATGTTAGTTTATTGGTTTATGGGTTTAATACAACTAAATTTCAAATAATACATCACAGATTTTATTAGATAAATATTATGTTTGTACAATTACAAACTATAGGACCCTACGAGATTTAGGGCATCAATCCTAACAGGGTGAGCCTTCTAATTCTATTAGTTTCGTTCCTATGTCCCTTACTGTTTTGTCTGTCTAGTGAAAATCAGATCATGTTATGACACTTTTGCCTTGGTCATCCAATTTTTTTTGTATCTTAAAAAGTTGTTTCCTCTTCATTTCACTAATAAAATAAAACCGAGTCAGTTTCAATGTGAAATTTGCCAACCATCCAAACACACCATAAATTCTTATCCAAGTGTGCCCTACAAATCTTCAATACCTTTTGCATTAATTCATAGTGATATTTGGGGCTCTCTAGCGTTAAAAATATATCTGAAGTACTATGGTTCATAACATTTATTGATGACCGACCATAAGAGATTGGCATGGACGTACCTCATGAAGGACAAATTTGAAACAAAGTATTTTTCAATCATTTCACTCAATGATCTCCATTTAGTTTCAAAGTAATATTCAAGTTCTTAGAACAGATAATGCTCAAGACTATTTCAATTCAACTCTTGTGTCTTTTTTTTCATCTCATGATATTGTTCACGCTAGTTCATGTATGGAGACTCCTCCACAAAATGGGATTGTCGAAGGAAAAATAGGTACCTTCTTGAGGTTGCTTGTTCTCGAGAAGCCATTCTTACTACAACCTTTCTTATATATCGAATTCCCAGTAGAAATTTAGTGAAAAGTGTATAAACTTGAGAAGAAAATCATACACAAATACCATCATTATGTTTATTACATGTAAAACTAATTATCCTGAAAGATTACAACTCTAACATTTAAAAATGCAGGAATTGGAATACAAAAAACATAACTTATCAAGAAAGCTTATGACTGGAACATGTAAATGCATAAGAAGCTGAACAAACACAACCATGTGCTAAAAATGGAATCGTGCATTGAAAAGAAGTATGAGGCAAAAGAAGATGATAAACACATGGGCGGTGAGAAGTCCAGTCAAAGTACAAATTAGAAGCTAATTTGAAAGTGTTAAGGTAGAACAAATGAACTGATGAGTTGAGGGAAGCGGCAGAACAAGGTATGGAATTAAATGTAAAGTGTGTCCGACAACTATTAGAGAAAGAGCTCTAAGGAACGATCAAGTAAAGCTATAAATAGCTAAAATTTTGCACCTATTACATTCTTCTTCCTTCGGCTTGGTAGTTCTTCTTCTCACGATTCAAACGAGGAGAAATTCTTGAGTTTTAGAAGAAGAGGAAGATAAAGGGAGAGACCCATCTTTTATTTCCGAACACAAGTGTAGCAAGCTAATCACTATAGCTATTGGAAGCGATAAACTATGACCCTTGGCTTGACATCTTCATTTCTCTGATCAAACTTCTTCCATTCATTTTTATGCTCTCTTTTGGATTTATATCAAAACATCAACAGTGTGTTTGTACTTCCTTCTTAATATAAAATCACAAACTTCATCCTTTCTTATTCATCTATGCGCTTGTTTTTTCCCACAATGAGTAGCTAGATCTGTAATGGGTTGAGAAGAATAAAAAAAAAAGAAAAGATTTAATGAGTTTTGCATAAATAGAAATTCATTTTATTTAATGTGTACAAAATTCCATTGTTTGAATCCATTTGATCAATTGGTTCAAGTAGAAATAGCTCTCTATTTGAGAGAATAAGTAGCTGTGAAAATCATTAAATAAGAAAAGTAGTGACTTTAGAAATAAAGACAAAATTGTATTTATTTAACTTAAGCACACATGTTAGAGATAAGATTAATTTGACTTAAACACTAAGAAGTGGTTACTTTACTTTATTGAGTTAAAAACATGAACTCATCATTGTGTACAAACTTAAGTGAATGTTGACAAAGCTTTATTAGTTTTAACATGTAATAAACATTTATCCGTCAACTATTAGTTAATTAAGACAAAACTTGTTGCACTTCCATCATCAATGCATACACATTTCCATGATCAAAGCATTTCCACTATCCTCAATGCATCTCTAATCTTGTCTTTCCTTCCATTTATCTTTAGAAAGTCTTTCACCTTATTAGTTTTAATCATTCAATAGAAAATTGATTAATCCTGAAGTATGGAAATCATCACGTGACCTTCAATAATTAGTTACCATAAAAATCCTTATATTCAATCCTGGTACTCATCAAAATATTCTAATCAAGTTTATATTTGGACGTGATTAGGGAAAACTTGTATTTAATTAAAGATAATTCGAACAATCAACAACAATAAAGTAATCATTCTCAAAATACAGACAACAAGTTTTTGAGAATCAATAGACCAAAACAACAAGTTTCATTTAGAACAACAAATTGAGATGTTAATATAGAAACATAGTCGCTTAACAAAATATTATTTTCACGTTAACATCTAGGGAGACTTTTGTGCTCTGGAACCAAAGCATGAAGACAATAAGAATGGCTTTCTTGTCTTTTCTTTTCCATTTTTTTTTTAATTAGCTTTAGCAATCCAAATAGAGTTAAGACTTAGACATCAAATGTGCCTTCTTAAAGGTGAGTTACAAGAATGTGCATAAAGTAACCTCATTGGTACATAATTCTCTCCATGCAAAGGAGAGTTTATCGATATCCAAAAGTTCTCTATGGTCTAAAATAAGCTATTCGTGCACAGAAAAAAAAAATTATACTTCAAATTATTTTAAAAGTTTCTCTTCAAATATATTAGTCTTGAAACTATCTATTTAATTATAAGTACTTGTGAGATTGTATCAATTTTTATCTCACATTCAATAGATGCAATAACATCAAATTGCATCCAAACATTAATATAAATGTTGCAAATCTTGAATCCCTTGAAGGAAAATGTCAATACTTTTTAAGTACATTGCAATATTAACCTAAAAGTTGAAAAAATGTTACCAATTTTGCCGTTGTTAAATTTTATAAAACGAAGTACAAAACTGATTTTTTTTCTTTGGAAAGCAAGACATTAAAAATGAATTTTGTTATAATTTGTAATTTCTTTCTTTAAAAAAGCAGGAGAAGTTCTAATTCGGTGCATTCATAAAAACTAAATTTATGCAAAACTGAATGTTAATTCAAATTAGTAAATTCTACTTGATAAAAACTGAACTTTTCCCTGTCCAATATTAATAAACCAGCCAAATTTGTTGACCGCACACAAACCAAATAGATAAAAGGCTAAAATAAACCCTAAGAGGGTGTTTGATAAATGGGTATGAGTTGAGTTGAGTTAGGTGGATATTTATTACCCATGTTTATTAAGCCCATAAAGAAAACCTATGGGTTATTAAAACCCCTTTTTTATCCACTCAAAACTCTCCTTTTTTATCCCCTCAAAACTAGGACATTTTATATTAATAGGATTGTTTTCAAAACTTATTATATTAGAGAAATATTAGACCTTTTATATTAGAGAAATATTGTTGTTTTGCTAGAAGTCGAGGATTGAGGATTGGATTAATGTAGAGGTCGAATGTTGAGAACTCGATAAACAAAGAAAAACTTGGAAACAATGTATATTAGGGTTGTCGTAGGTTGAAGTTTCGATATACATAACTCGACAAACAAAGAAAAACTTGGAAACAATATGTATAAAGGGTTGTACATAAGTCGAAACTTCAACCCTGGACAAGTGAAATTTCCCTAATTTTGTGATGAGGATCTCGCTCTAGAAGAAAATCTCGCTAGAAATGTCGACTGTTGAAATGCAAAGCACACACATAGGTAGACTTGCATCATGGCAAAAGTAGAAGTATGAGCTAAGAGCGAGATCATTGAGAGTGAGATCAGCGAGATCGTTGAGAGCAAGATCATTGAGATAGAGACCAGCGAGATCATTGAGAGCAAGATTTTGAGCGAGAAAGTGGAAGAGAGCGAGATTGGAGAGAGTAAGACCAGCGAGAAAGTGGGAGAGAGCGAGAGTAGAAAAAGCGAGATTTTGAACGAAAAAGTTGGAGAGAGCGAGAGCAGCTGTGCGTCAACCACGCCTTATCCGGTGCTACATTCGAACGTCACACCCACGCGATTGGAGAGAACGTCACGCCCACGGATTTCATTTTCAAATCACAAAATCATAAATTTCGTAAAGGAGAGGGAGAACAGTGAGGGTTGAGAAGAACGTATCAATTTTGGATGAGGAGATCTCCCAATATACTCGTGCGTTTAGGGTGATTCCAAAGCCATCTGAGAGCTCTAGAAGTCTAGTTTTCAAAGTAGGGCTGCCGGAGGAAAAAACTCAAAGAAACCAGGCTGGAGATTGAAAAGAAAACAGAAGGGTCAGACTGTCGGATCAGTCTGAGCCAGTTTTGAAGATTCTGTGATTCCGGCCAAACCACGAAGATTTCTAAGCTGAAATTTTAGGGTAAGCTTCCTGAGACATTTTAGAATAAGTTTGTAGAAGGAAGTATTTCAAAATAAGGTTCAGAACTATGAGTAATCTAAGTTGTAAGTTGAATCTGGATTCTAGGGGTGAAAAGGAGCCCGAGGAGCTACTAGAGTAAAAAATTGAGATGAGTGGCTAAAATGTTTTCGAACTAAAACGTTTTTTAAGCTGTTTTGAATTACAACATTTACAAAAAGTATATTTGTGAAAATAATTCTCATGCCTACTAGTTTTATGAAGTGGTTTCCAAGCAAGTTTGAATTGTGAGTTGAACACATGCCTACTGTTGCAAAACTATCTACATATGTGTATGTATTTTATCCACCATGCGTTACCAACTTTAAAGCCATGTTGTATATGTGTTATACTGTACATGCTCAACTAGATACTGAAGTATAAGGAGAAAGTGGTACTAAAGTACATTGGAGAAGGTACCAAACCAATGGGATACTGAAGTACGTTGGAGAAGGTATCCTAATAGCTCGATACTGAAGTACAAGGAGAAGGTATCTGAGCAACTAAGTCGGAGATTGAACAAAAGGGTTCTCTTTGGACTAGCAGTTGGTGTTGGGATTATTTTACCCGGTATACAGTACTTTGATTTGAGAAATGATTTTACTGTTTTATGTTTTAAACAGTTTTATATACATTACGCTTGGAAATTGTTTATGCTGCATTAAATTATATTTCTTCTGAAATTATGCATGAGAATTTACTATGTTTTCTCGGTCACTCACTGGGCGTAAGCTCACCTCGTTTTCAAATGTTTTGTTTTTATGTTTTCTCGGTCACTCACTGGACGTAAGCTCACCTCGTTTTCAAATGTTTTGTTTTTTCCCCCATAGGTAGCTGTCAAATCCTCTGAAGATAGCTCTACTACTAAAGGACCAAAAGACTTGTAACCGTTTGCTAAGTGGTTAATGTTAATATTGTACACTAGGGTTTGTGGGTTTTGTAATGACTCTAAACATATTATGTTTCTAAGCTAATAAATTGTGGGCCTAAAAACGTCCCGTTGCATATGAATTATAATTGGTATCAGAGTTATTCCGTAAGAGTTATTAGGCAGTAAGTGTCAGGGTAACTGCTACAATCACGCCTGAAGGTCTGGGACATATATTTTGTGAATTTTTTTTGGATATATACATACAAACATTCAATATGAAATATATATACCTTCAATATATATACAAACATTCAATATATATACATGCAATATACAGTATACCAATTAATTGAGCAACAATATGAAATATATTTTGTTAATATGTTTTACCGATCGAAGAGAATTAGAATTATTACAGTTTTGGAAAAGAATATATGAAAAATAATCTATTATGTTCTATAAATTGAAAAAAAAATTGAGATTGTCCAATTTATGTCATGAATGATTTGAGAAAATACGTGTATATTTGAAAATTAATCAACAATAGCAAAACATAAAACTAAAAAAATAAAAGAATTAAATAAAAAACAAACAAAAAAAAATAGAATTAATCTCACACAAAAAATTGCATCAACATTCCCCACTCCAACAACTCGTACAACATTCCCCAGATAATATAACTCTCCAGATAATAATTACCAATCCAACTCAACCCAACTCAACTCAACTCAACCCAACCCAACCCAACCCAACTCAAAAAAAAAAAAATCTTACTATTTTATTATATTTGTAAATAAGTTGGCCTAAAAACATCTCAAACCATAATACCCAAAAGAAAAATCCAAAACGATTGTAAAAAATGACGATGCAATACCTCATTTTACGCTATTGGTGCAAAAGATTGCTAATAAAGGTTAAAACACACCGAGTTCTGTTCAGCAATTTTAATCTTCCTTCCAATAAATTTTGGTTAATTTTTACAACTATGAACATCCCTCATCAAACGGAAAAATACATAAATTTACAGTGCCATTTCTTTTATGAAAAGTAATTATATAATTTAACCTATTTCAATTGATAAAAAAAAAACATAAGACTAAACTTTTGATTTATTAAAAGTAAATGACTAAAATAAGAGAGTTAACGGTACAAGAACTAAAATGATATTTTAACCTAAAATGAAACCGACACCTAAGATGGGACAACAAAATTTCTAAGGCTCTACCATAAAAATCAAATACAACCATGGATTAGAAAATCCAGTTTTAAATGTGAATGCTTTGTTGATCAGTTGGAATAACAATCCATGTTAACCAAAAAATCTATCCATCCTCTACGGATCCAAAAGGTAATCAAACCCATTTCAATGGAAATTCATAAAAACCAAAAAAACTTCATCCCTACTGAATATAGTCAAGTTGTAATTCATAATCAAGTAAATTAACAGGAAAAAAAATGCAAAACTCTGATATTTGTAACATAACAGCAAGAAGAAATATAAAGCACAATAATTCATCCATTCAAAATTTTGGAAATAATAAAACATCATCTTTTGCTCAGGCTTGCTCCTTAAAAGAACATCAAAGCTCATTACTCTTCTTAGCTTACAGCATAGAGAGTTCAACGTTTGCCACCGCCACCGCCAAGCTTTGGTCCTTTTGGTGCAGCTCCCCTACCAACATTACCCTTGCCCTGAGTTTTCTGTGTTTTGGCCATCACTTCTGCTTTCTTTGCCTTCTTTTCATCCTTTGTTTTCTTAATTCTTTCCTTGATTTCACTGCAGCCCAAAAAATTAACAAACTCCATACATAAAAATAATTAACAGAAAAGAAATGTGATTGATCAATATATTATTCAGTGCTTGTTAGAAAGATACAAAACAAATGTCTACATTTGGCTTTTCTTAAGATTAGATGATTTATGGTGTTGTTAAGAGAAAATAAAAGTTCGAACTTAGAACAATCACATACCGGAGGGCTGCTTCTCTAGCAGCATCACGAACCTCAGGCTTCTCAGATCTCTTCTTTTGGATAACCTCCAATGTAGCACCCACTATGGACCTTGAGTAGGGTTTCTTGGTGGCACGTCTCCTCTTCTTTACAGCCTCTTGAGCAATATCCTACAGGAATAAAAAGAACAGAAACATTTAATATTTCACAAATTATATAGTAAAAAACATGGTTAACAGGGCACAATACAGTAGATAATTAGGTCGCCATTCCACAAAACAAATATACAAAACAAAGAAGCTCTATGTTGCTAAAAGTTATTATCCAAGAGTATCACAGACAAATCATTTTGTTTCAAAATTACCCGTCCAAAATCAAAGCTAACAAACAGAACAAGATACGATAGAAATTGTGATCCAAAAGTATAAAGAACATATCAGTCTGTCTCGAAATTACCCATCCAAGATCAAAGCTAACAAACAGGACACAATATAATAGAATATTATAAATATACATAACAAGAATATAAATCCAGAACTAAAATTGACATTTTACCTTTTTATGTTGCTTCCTGTACATTGCTGTCCAGGTGAGCTTAGAAGGCTTCAGTCTGTTATGGAAGTACCTCTTGCATTTGGAGTTTGCAAACAGGAAAACCTAATGAATCCCGGACAAGATTGCAATTTAAACAGCAGGTAAGAACATACCAAAAGACGTAAGAAATAAGATTATCCATTTATAACTCCAACTCAATCAGCGGCCGCGCTGGTTAATTACCTGTGAATCTGCACGTACAAATCTGATTCCTTTACCGGGATATATCTTCGCGCCGCTGAAACGACAAAGCTCAGTCCTGCCAAAACAGATTACATTTCAGAATCAATCAGAGACAAAATACGCATATCTAGCACCACGAGTTATCACATTCTCACGGGATAACCCACTACTTCTTCAAACCCATCAATCGAAACGAGCACTACTGACCTACATATCAAATTCTCCTAAGAAAAAACCTAGAGATTTCAAAGATATGTACAACTTCAGGCACTGAAAGTGAACGGAACTTTCAATTAAATACCACACATAGTCACATTGATCCTGCTCTATTTCGCTATAACGGATGCAATCATCAATTACGAAGGAAAACTAAAAAGGAACACAGAAAACTAAATGAAATCGATTCAACTATGAATTAGAAAGAGCGGTGATAGAGACTAACTTCAACACCATGGTGGCGGCTGCAGTTGTTACTCCTCCGTTTCTTCGTGGTTGCCGAAACCCTAGAAACGAAATCTATCGAGGGAAACGATATGTATAGTTTGAGGTTTATATGATTACCTCTTTATTGTAATTTAATCACCATAATGCCACTGGCCTATTCCAATGCGTGGGCCAATTTCTTTGTCCGGTTCATTTTACAAGCCCAACCTCTTTAAGGCCTGTTTGGAATTTGGATTATAATTCTTTTTAATTTAGGAATATTTCAAAATTAAGATTTAAAAATGTTAGGATGAAATATTTAAATTTGAATATGTAGAAGAATTGAAATTTAAGCATTAAGGTTTCCATTTTTGTTTATATGTTTCGTTCCTAAAAAATATATAAATATATATATTAGATTTAAGAGCCGGCTATAAACTAATAGAAGAATAAATTAGTTATAATTAATTAATTAATTATGTTGTTGCTCTACTAAATTTAATTTGCTTAATTAATTCAAATAAATAAATTTGAAATTTTTAATTACAAGTATAAGTTACCATGAAATGAGCAACTTTATTGAAAACCAATACGACGAAGATCACGATAACTTTACATTTCATCATTTTTAAATTTGGTCACATCACAATCTTTTTTGAATTTTTTTTTCTCTTTTCAATAAGAAAATAATAACGATGGAGTTATTCTCAATTATCCGTTAATTTTCAAGTTTCGTATAGAGATACATGAACAATATAATATAGTCATTTGAATATATATTTATGGTTTTTTAATCAAAATTATTGTGATTGTAATAAATTGTTTTTAATATTCATAATCTACCTAATATTGTTAAGTAACTTTTTGAGAACATATTTAAAAAATGGATGCTAATTTTTATATTATCACTGACACATTACATTTACTAAATAAGTAAAAGGCCTACTTTCATAAATTAGTTCTAATTTCTATGCAAAGATGGAATTGGAAAATGCTATACGTACTTGTACACGAATAATTATGGGAAAAATATTTACGTGTATAAATGAAATAAAATTAAGATATTGTCTTGTCATCATTATGATGTTTATCATCATTATTATCATCATTATTATCATTATTATCATTTATTATTATTATTATTGTTATTTTGAAATATTATTCTTGATGATGATGACACATCACCAAAAGTTTATCATTTCCCAACAATATTCCTTTCTTCTCCCTAGAAGGCACTTCGCAAGTGTTTTATGATATAGTTTCCTCTCAGGCAAATCATAGTAAATGTAAATTCGTTACACTAGTATAGTAACATCAAATCAAATAATAGTAAATGTTAACCGAGCATGTGAACGTTTTCAAAACATGACTCACATACTAGTAAATGGTTTTCTTCTAAACCGTTTAGAAGTTCTCTTTTGACCAATTTCTTAGTCCTGTTGAGATTGATGTGACCTAACCTTAGATACCAAAAATGGGCATTTTCTTCATGAGAAACTCTTGGTCTCTTAGTCATTATTGTCATTCTAAATATTTCAGTATTTAGGACAATTTTTATAACTAATGGTCTTAGTACATATAAGTTACTTCCCATTAAAGCAAAGTCTATCTCCATTCCATTATTAAAAATAAATATTTTATTTTCAAAGAAAGAGACATAATACTTTTTTTCAATCAAACAAGAAATAGAGATTAAGTTCCTCTTGAAATTAGGAACTACATATATGTCATCTAACAACATATATTACTTTTTGTCCAAAAATAACTTAAGCTTGTCTACGACAACAGCTAAAACGACCCCACCATTACCGACTCGAAGAGTCACCTCTCCAGCTTCCAATTGTCTCCATGAATTAAATCCTTGATGGGAAGAATATACGTGACTAGTATCCCTAAAATCAACTATCCAACCAGAATCATTATTCTCTACTAAGCACATCTCCAAGACAAGTAAATCAGATATATTGTCATTGAAATTCTTCATTTTCCAGGGAGCAATGGGATCAACTTGGAGCCACTCATTATAAACTCTAAGTTTTATCTCAGAGGTTGAACCTTTTTTATAAACTTCACACTAGAGTTGGCAACATGTGCCTCCTCTATAAGTCCCTAGACATTCAATATAGACCAGAGGTTATTTAAGGAGCTGACATTACTGGTTTTGTCAATATCAACCATGTCCTGCTTGAATTGAGAGGACACTTGCTCAAATAATTCTTACGTTAATTGCATGATCTGAAGTGTAGTGACCATACTCTCAAATATTTTGATTAAGACATCAGGTATGCTCGCCAAAATTTAAACTCGGGCCTTATTACTGGCCTTCATCTATCTTTCATATGCATCACAAACATTTCATGTTACATCAAGGGTTGGGACTAGAGAAAATTCCTCAATCAAGACGAAGTTAACTTTGTTAACCAATCGAATCTTTCCAAGTTGTATAATTAATTTTGAAAAAAAAAATAGAGGCAAACAACGGAAAAATAAGATTTGACATTTTATTTAAATGAAACAAATTGAACTACATTAGATTTTAGCATAAATCTAATCAATTTTAGCAAAATTTTAATGAACTCCATTTAACATCTAATTTTGCAATGATGCTTCAGTGATTTAGGACAAAAACCACTGAAGGGTGGTCAATTACCCGTTCATTAAATTGAGACACTCTCAACCAATCATTATACCAGAATAACTCTTATTCTTATAACATTTAGTCACCATTGATTTGGTTAAGAAATCATTAACTTACTTAACAATTTCTTGTAAGTGTGGCCCTCCACTTTAGACTCTAGAGTTCTGCGACAATGACCCAACCGAAGAGAAAAATCGATTGGAGCAAAAACTAAAGTGATTCTATCCATTTTTGGAGTTCATCCTAATATTGACCTAATGCATAAACCATCTGAAGGGGGATGCTCCCAGAGCACCTCGAGGCCGTGCAAGAAGGTCTCACGAAATAAACCAATGAAGATGACCGTAGGACATATTGACACATAACCTTCTCCCACTTACTATAAATACTTTATCCATTCACCTTGATATTGACCCATGCAAACACCATTCTAAAGGGGATGCTCCCAAGGCGTCTCAAGGCCAAGTATGATTCTCATAGTGTGAACATGAAGGGAGAACGTGAGTGAAAAATTGATGTATCATATTCATCTTTTTCTCCCACTGAGTATTTTAAAACCTAGGGTTTCTTACTTACGTAAAGTTGGTTAATTAATTTATATAAATGATTGTTAACTTTGTCCAACATAACTTCTACATTGGATAGTTAAACAATAATGATTATTGCTTATTAAACACTTTAATAAACCCTAATCATTCATTGCATGCTTATAACAAATTTATCTAATTCACCTTTCAGGTCAGTTCCCAGGTAGGAGTGTTTCGTTTTCATCAGCTTAAAAATCTCAGCCTAGACAAAACATTCCTTAGACAAAGGTTCTTTATAGGTAAATTGTTATAAATTTAATCTTTTATTCAAATCCATTTTAATCCTATTAAACAGAATTAAAAGATTAAACCTATTTCTAATCATATTAGAAATATTGTGAACATAGGTCTAGTTGGTGAAATCAATTTTAAAACCATTGTTTTCATTTAACTTATACCAATTATAAAGTTTAATGAAACAATTAAAACCTATACATGCATCTAAGGACATACTTTAAAATTATAACAATTATAATTTTACTAAAGTGGTTTCATGCTTCATGCATTCTATTTTCATTATCACACACATAACAATTATATAATAAAGTAATTATAATAAAATAAAAACATCCATTCATCCATACTATATATTATAACAGTTATAATAAAATATTGCATGGACATATTATTAATAATGCATGCTATCATATCATATAGCTATTATACAAATGATGCATAATCATGCTTTTCATTAATAATATAACTCTTATATAATATTAATGGAACTACATAAAACATGCATTTATAATATAACTCTTACATTAATAAATACATGAGCATGCTAATACTTTATACAAGCATATAATATAATGCTTAAATTAAATATGATGAATGAATAATGTTTATCCTAAGGTGGGATTTTTACTATATAACATACGACACGACATATATTAGCATAAAACCATACATCATATGTACGACTAAATAAAATAGCAATATTGAACTAAAATTGACATTCCTAAACTTTAGTTAAATTAATATAACATTTATATTAATTTAATTAACAAAAAATAAATTAATTATTACAAATCAATAATTAATAAATAAATAACAAAACTGCTTTTTGAACTGCCTTGGCTACCTCGAACCCATGATCGCTCGAATGGCCTTCATGCACGTGTAGTCATTGGAACACAGCGACACTTAGGGAAACTGCCGCTGCGCTCTAGTCCCATTTGCCGGAGCACAATAGTGTTGTGGCCAGAGCGCAAGTGTGCTTGACAGAAAACCACGCAAAGTGCAACGACACTTTACGTGTTTTTCCCTGAGCGCTGGCGCTACGCAAGGTCGTCGCTTTGCTCTGGGACAGAATGCTACTGCCTAGTTTATTGTTCATCAGATTTTGCTCCAATATCCTCCAAATGAAGTAGGACCCACTCAACATGGATATGAATACAGACTCGATTGTTGTTGAGGTTGATGCCCTAAATTCCGTAGGGTCCTATAGTTTGTAATTGTAATGTACAAACATTTTATTTATGTAATAAAATATGTGATATTTTATTTCAAAATTAGTTGCATTAACCACAAACCAATGAGCTAACATCCAAGTTTATCTTGTAGCTTAAAATGTATGTACAGACATATAGGTGGATCATGTTTAAGTGATAACCTAAATTGTCTATAGTAGATGAATAAGGCTAGATACCTTATCCTGGTGACACTACGAGTATTACTCGCTTTGTAGATGTTACAATTGTCGTAAAGTACTACAGATGATTTGATCCTGATCATTCATGTAAAGACATGTGAGCGATAATATTCTTTACAAAGGAGTTTGTATAAAATCGGCCCACGAAATTTTTAGTCTCATTATATAATGCTGCCCAAGATGACCATAAGAAACATAACCTGAATCCTGAATGAGTTGTAAACTCCTACCTATGAAGTCGGTTCTTTAATTTGTATGGGTGAGAGTGGTTAGATCGCCGACTCAACAAGCCTACCATTTTAGGGATTCGTCTGATTGGGGAGATGGGAACACACGTACACAAGAAAGAATTCACTCCTTCCCCAACGTCGAGGTAAGTAGATAAATTGCTCCCTTAAGGGATGATTCCAGGACTTGAACACCCTCTCTTGGTCCGAGAGGAGTTTGGTCATAGTTGGACTATGATTTATTGTTCATTAAAGGGATCGATGGTACTTAAGGAGTTAGATCTAACTATATGGGCAAAACGGTATTTTGACCTAGCTGTACTTACGAGAAATTTATGAAGGGTCATCGTACTGTTGATTGGTTATATCCATAGACATAGAAATATATCTGTAGTATAAAGAATCCAGCTGTCGGTCCTTAGTGGAGTGTCCGACAGTTAACATATGGTGAATAATTTAATTAAAAAAGTATAATTAATTATTTACGTACCATTGGATCTTCAAGCTATAGGTGAAGGATCTCTTACCGAAGAGTTCCATGAGCGCATTTGGATCGCTCCGATCTCACCTTGACCGAAATACAACAATATACATTCAAACGTACAGTTATGCAAACAAACAGTAATTATCGGCATGTTATGAAAAAGATATAACAGAGGAGAGAGTGCCATATCAGTTGAAGACAGTCTTCAAACTTCAGAACTCAATGCAGCGGAAACCTCCACCCAATCAACCAACGCCCAACAGAGCGTTATCTACAACAACACGAACAACCACACAAACACGAACGTCGTGGGGATGACACCACTAGAAAAGAGCCCCGAGTATTCTTGGAGTGAGAACCCAAAGCGTGGTCTTTGGATAATTTGGTAGAGAAAGGAGGAAGCACAGATCGTGTAGGCGATAAGCAAGTAGGAGGGAAAAAGGCGTTATCGCATAACACGATACTTATCGTTTAGGAGACACTACATGATTGTGTAGGATTAACTGAACGATCGTTTAGGAAATGGTATACGATCGTTTAGTAAACTTGGCACACAGTACGGTCGTTTAGGGATGTTATGCGATTGGGTAGGAACTAGTGTGCGATCGTTTAGGCGCGAGGTGGATGATCGTTTAGGCGAAGAGTGACTATCATATAGGCTCTTGAAATGCTTAAGCGATCATTTTTTATTCACCAGCGCGATCTCTCTTTTTCTTTTTGACGGACGATTGAACGACTCAAAATGAAAACAATTTTCATTTTAATTCATCGGTTACAATAACCGACGCTGTCTCACTAACCCACGTCCAAACATAATTTTTGGTTTAATTATAATATAATTAACCAGTTAATTAATAATAAATATAATCATATTATATTTTTATCCTATAGTTTGATATCGCATATCTACTATAGTATTTTCTCCTCTATTTGATATAAATCATATCTATATCTAATTTCTTCCAAAATAATGTATCTCATACATTTAGCCAATTATATCATATATAATTAACCAGTCCAATTATATTGTATATAATCGAACTTCCTCTTGTCAATTAGAACGTACTTAGTCTCTTCAGAATCTTTCATTTGGAATTGGGTCGTTAGCCAGTTCTTAACTACAGTCAGTAGACCTACATCATTCCCAATGAGCAGGATATCGTCTACGTACAACAGTAAAAAGACTACTGAAGCATTGATGATCTTCCTGTAGACACAAGGTTCATCAAGGTTTTGGTCAAAGCCATACGACTTGATCGCAGTATCAAACCGTATGTTCCAAGATCGAGACACCTGTTTTAGTTTATTAATGGACCGATTCAGTTTGCAAACCTTTTGCTATTGACCTTCGGCTATGAATCCCTTGGGTTACACCATGTAAATGGTCTCCTCAAGATTGCCATTCAGAAAGACCGTATTGACGTCCATTTTCCAGATCTCATAATTATAATAAGCTGCAATGGACAGGAGGATATGGATCAAATTTAACATGGCTACAGGCGAGAAAGTCTCCTTATAGTCAACTTCCTCTATCTGGGTAGAACCCTTTGCCACAAGTCGAGCCTTGAAGGTTTGTATCTTCCCATCAGCACCTGTTTGCGCTTATAGATCCATTTACAACCTATAGGGCGAACCCCATCAGGCTGATCTATAAGATCCCATACTGAGTTGAAGTATATCTACTCCATCTCGAGATCTATGGCCTTGACCATTCATCCCGGTTAACATCCTCCATTGCCTTCTTATGAGACAACAGATCCTCAACGTTGCCATCTGCTACCATAGCAAGGATTTCCGTGAAATCCAGGTGGCGAACGGGTGGGATCGCAACCCTCCCACTACGTCGAGGTTCCCTCAACTCTTGAGATGGAACCGACCTACTGGATGAACTCCCATCAACAACTCTTGCTGATGTAGCAGACTCTTCAACAACTCTTGTTGAAGTTTCAGTAGTTTCATTGAAAAACTCATGCAACACGACTTTGCTTCGTGGATTGTACTCCCTTATGTGATCCTCTTCCAGGAAAGTAGGTTTGTTGAAACAAACACCCTATTTTCCATTGAATCATAAAACTAACCCCTTCGTGTACATTTGGGGTAGCCTACAAAGAGGCATAACCTCGACCATGGTTCCAACTTCTTGGGATTAGCCTCAAGCACATGTGCAGGGTAACCCCAAATGTGAAAGTGACGTAAACTAGCTTTACACCCGTTCCACAACTCTAGAGGTGTGCTTGCAATACTCTTAAAGGGAACACAATTGAGTATGTATACCGCAGTCTCCACTGCGAAACTCCAAAATGAGTCCAGTAAGGAAGCATAACTCATCATCGAGCGAACCATGTCTAACAAGGTCTTATTTCTCTTTTCCGCTACACAATTTTGCTGAGGTGTACCCGGCGTTGAGAGTTGGGAAACGATTCCATGTTCTATCAAATAGTCCTGGAATGCTGAGTCCAAAAACTCTCCACCTCGATCTGATTGAAGTGTTTTAATTCGTTTATCTAATGCGTTTTCAACTTCAGCCTTGAACTCTTTGAACTTTTTAAAGGATTCAGACTTTCGTTGCATAAGATAAACATACTTGTGCCTTAAGTATCATCAGTAAAACTGATAAAATACTCATAGCTACCTCGGGCTCTCACATTCATAGAACCAAAAAGGTCAGAATGTACTAACTCAAGAGGCTCCTTGGCTCTATAACCCTTTCCAGTAAAAGGTCATTTAGTCATCTTACCCTCAAGGCAAGACTCGCACACTGGTAAAGAATTTTCTTCTATCTCACTTAGAAGTCCTTTCTTCACCAATCTCTCAATCCTATTGAGATTGATGTACCCAAAATGAAGATGCCAAAGTCGGGCATTTTATTTTGGAGAAATTCATCGACGTTTTAATTGAGTTACGGCAGTTCTGAATAATTCAGTATTATGGAGGGAATTAATGGCTAATGGCCTTAGAACATATAAATTCGATTCCATATTTGCTGTGCAAATAAAAACACCATCTTTATGAATAAACGCATTATCCACATTAAACGAGATAGTATATTTACATTGCAATAAACACTTTACCTAAATTAGGTTCCTCTTTAGTTCGGGAACAATATATACATCATGTAAAATAAGAAACTTGCTCTGATACCAATTGAAGGATCTTTTACCGAAGAGTTCCATAACTGCGTTCAGATCGCTCCGATCTCACCGTGACCGAAATACAATAATATACATTCAAACGTCAGTTATGCAAACAAACAGTAATTATCGGCATGCTATGAACAAGATATAATAGAGGATAGGGTACCATAACAGTTGAAAACAATTTTCAAACTTTGGAACTCAATGCAGCGGAAACCTCCATCCGATCAACCAACGCCCAACATCAACGTCAACTACAGCAGTACGAACAACCGCACAAAAACGAACGTCGCGGGGATGATACCACTAGAATAGAGCCTCGAGTATTCTCGGAGTGAGAACCTAAAGCGTGGTCTTTGGTGAATTTGGTAAAGGAAGGAGAAAGCATGAATCGTGTAGGTGATAAGCAAGTGGGAGGGAAAAAGGTACTATTTCATAACACGATGCTTATCGTTTAGGAGACACTACACAATCGTGTAGGATTTATTGAACGATCATTTAGGAAATGGTATACGATCGTTTAGCAAACTTGACACACACTACGAACATTTAGGAAAGCTATGCGATCGTGTAGGAACTAGTGTGCGATCGTTTAGGTGCAAGGTGGACGATCGTTTAGGCGGAGAGTGACTATTGTATAGGCTTTTGAAATGCTTAAACGATCGTTTTTTATTCACCAGCGCGATCTCTCTTTTTCTTTTGGACGGGCAATTAAACGACTCAAAATGAAAATAATTTTCATTTTAATTCATCGGTTACAATAACCGATGCCGCCCCACTAACCCACGTCCAAACGTGAGTTTTGGCTTAATTATCATATAATTAACTAATTAATTAATAATAAATATAATCATATTATATTTTATCCTATAGTTTGATATCACATATCTACTATAATATTTTCTCTTCTACTTGATATAAATCATATTTATATCTAATTTCCTCCAAAATAATGTATCTCATACATTTAGCCAATTATATCATATATAATTAATCAGTCCAATTATATCATATATAATCGAACTTCCTCTTATCAATTTGAACATTTCAAATTAACCCAAACACTGGTTCTCGATTTTATCCAAGCTATTCAGGGGATGTAATGGACCTGTGGCTCGAAGCTCCAATGGTCTGTGAATAACTGATTAAACTCTTTGGCCACGAGATCCACCATCCGTTAACTGTCAGGCATTCCACTAAAGACCAACAGCTGAACTTTTCTTACCACAGATATATTTCTGTGTCCATCAAATATAACCAATCTGAGTACGATCACCCTTCACAAATACTCATAAGTACAATTGGGCCAAATTACCGTTTTGTCCCTATAGTTACATCTCACTCCTTAAGTACCACTGATTCCTCTAATGAACAATACAACATAGTCCAACTATGTGTGAACACCTCTCGGACCAAAAGAAAGTGTGTGGTGCCACATCGTTCAAGCCCCGGAAGCAGCCGTTAAGGGAGCTATCTATCTACTTACCCCTGCTTCGGGGAAGGAGTGAATTTCATCTTGTGTAGCTGAGTTCCCAGCTCCCAAATCAGACGAATCCCTAAAATGGTAGGTTTGAATCGGCGACCTGGCCACTCACACCCATACAAATCAAAGGACCACCCTCAATGGTAGGAATTCCCAACTCACTCAGGATTGAGGTCATTTACCTATGGTCATCCTAGTGAAGTGAAATCTCTATCATGAATGGTGTTATATAACGAGACGTTAAAACTTCGTGGTCAGGTCTTGTACAAACTCTTTGTATAGGACTCCCCTGCTCTCATGTCCCCAACACGAATGATTAAGATCGGATCATCTTTGACAAATCACAACATTTGTGACCATTCCACAAAGCATGCCGCATCCGTAGCATTACTAGGATAAGGTTTCCCTTCTATATCCATATACTACAGACCATTTTGGTTATCACTCAAGACATGATCCACTTGTATGTCACCACATACATGCTTGTGTTGGGATTGATGTCCTAATTCTCCCAGAGTCTCGTTGTTTTGTAAAGATACACATTGTTCAATGAATAAAATAAGTGTTATTTAATTATGGCATTTACTCATATCCAATAAACAAAGCTCCTTGATTATCTTATGTGAACTTAAGTATGTATATGTGATATACAAATGGATCATGCCTTAAGTGATAACCTAAATAGGTCTGTTGTATAAGGATTAAGGTGGGATACCCGATCCTGGTGACACTACGGATACGACCCGCTTTGTAGAAGTTTACAAGTGCTGTAAACTACTATAAATGGTAGATCTTGACCATTCATGTGGAGATGTAGAGCAGGGGTGTCCTATACAAAGAGTCTGTATAAGACCTGAACCACGAGATGACTAGACTCTATATATAACGTCGTTGATACTAGAGACTTGCATTTCACCTAAACGACCATAGGTGACACTACCTCAATCCTGAGTGTTTTGGGAACTCCTGCCTTTGAGAGTAGTCCTTTGTTTAGTATGGGTGAGAGTGACCAGATTGCCAACTCAACATGCCTACCTTTTTAGGGACTTGTCTGAACTCAGAGCTAGGAACTTAATCCATAAAATGGAATTAACTTCTTTCCGAAGTAGGGATAAGTAGAGAGATTGCTCCCTTAAGGGCTGAGGCTTAAACATAGTGGCCACAACTTCTCTTTGGAAGAGAAGACTCAGTCATAGTAGGACTATGACTTATGTTCATTAGAGGGATCAGTGGCAGTTAAAGAGATAAATGTAACTACAGGGGCATAACGGTTATTGGCCCAGCTGTAGTTACGAGCAATCTGTGAAGGGTTGTCGAACTGCTCATTGGTTAAGATGGACACATAATATATATATGGTAAGGAGAGTTTAGCTGTCGGTCTTTAATGAAGTGCCTAGCAGTTAACAAATGATGGATCCCATGACTAAAGAGTTTAGTCAGTTATTCACGTACCGTTGGAGCTTTGAGCTACAGGTCAATGAGGTCCCCTTGGCAGCTCAATGGATTCAGTTAAGGATCAGTTCTTAGTGTTGATTTGAAATGTCCAAATTGACAAAAGGTATTTTGATTATACATGATATAATCGGTATGATGTATGAGATACATCTAGTGGAGGATTAATCTAAATGAGTTTTACATTAAGTACCATAGAATAGAAAAAGAACTATGGTCTATATATTTCATGAGATGAAATATAAAAACTATAGGTAATAAATATAGTATGATAAGTTGGTTATCATTTATGTTTATAATAATATTAATTATTAGATAATTAATTCTTTTTCTTTTAAAATAACCAAAGTAGTGGTGGTTATTGAATCATGGTAACCGCGAGTTTAAAAGGAAAATGGTTTTCCTATTTTAAAAAGCAGTTTTTACAAAAGATTGAAAAAATTTTGAGTTTTCTCTCCGCGCAAAAGAAACTCATGAAGTCATCAAGTAAATTTGGATTTACTAAACGACGGCTGGGCGAGTTAAGCAATCGTGCAATATTTACTAAATGATCGCATAGTTTTGTAGACGTCGCTGGCCCAAGGTAAATGATCGTGTAGAGTCTGTAGGCGACAAACCGAGCTAAACAATGAGCTAAGTGATCACATAGCTTTTGCTAGACAATCGCTTAGCTTTATCTAAATGATTGGGCATCAACCTATACGATAGGTCTCCACCATCTCCCACTTGCCTAGTCGTGTACGCGATTGGTGTTTCCTTCTTCGTCTATTGGTGGCAGAAAATTAGAAGTCAATTTTACTCGACAACCAAAATCACGTGGATGCGGTATGCGATGCATGTTCCCAAGATATGCGTTGATAGTCATGCGTCGATGGTCATGCTTTGGACTGATAATGCGTTAATGAATGTATGCGATGACCATGCGTCCTACCATAAGTTTTCTTGCGCTGGAACCAAGTATAATTCCAACGCAAGTTTCTCGAGTAATCCGAGGTCGAACACAGGGACTTGTAGCTATATATTTGCGGTGATGTGCATGCGGTGGTTTAAATAAAAAAAAATAGAAGGGATGTTGCTAAGTTAATCCTACTCCTCCTTCTATCTAACAGACAATGCAATAAGAATATGCATGAAAGATAGAGATAGACAAACCTTGACATGAAATAAATGTATGGGAAAATAGATAAAATGCGAAGATGAATTCATTGCAACCCTTAAGAGTGACCGCAAGGACAACATTAGTCAACGCAAACCATCAATCATGCTACACACACGTGAACCTAACTTTAGGACGTATGTGGTGTATCTACGATATTGCTGAGAAGCCTATGCCTGCTTAGACCTCCATAACCAGCTCACTAGCTCTCGCCGCATGAGCGTGGCTGCCGCATAACCTCTTATCTTACTTCATGGGCGTATGCAAATCCAATCTGCAGGGTGCATATGCTGTGTGACGCAAATAGAGCTTATCTCTAAGATCCCCATTCTTGCCTATGCATTCCAATCCGCTCTCTCGAGTCTTAGATTTGGGTTTTAAACTACTCTCTTAAGTATACCTAAATGATGAATGATGCGCTCATAGAACAAGGTAATCGCATGAACTTGGCTGACCTAAGCTTATTCCTTTCTCTAGTGAATAATACATACATTGCTTAATGCGTCCAACCACTTACCCTCTTGGGCAGTTGGATGTTGCTGACTTTACTCATAGACAAGCAATGCATTAGCCTATAGACAGGCGTTGCCACAGCTTCACACTAAGCAAATAAGGTTACACACACACTCGCGCAATGCACACCTCTCGGTAGTTTGCTACATGCTTCATATCCCTAATCCACATGACTAAGTATGTGATACCCAAGCAATCCCACTAAGTGTTGCAATGAAAGTAAAGATGTGAAGCCAAGAGATGGAGATGGAGTCGAACGAATAGAGAAAGCATTGAAAACAGATTGTATTAATTTCTTAATTCAAAATGTCATACAATATAATATAGGAAAAGAAAGGAAAAAGAAATAACCGGCTAGAAGCAAAACTTTGCTTCCAGCAGATGTGCGTCAAGACTGTCGGTGGTGCCATAGATGGGTGGAGAAGCTAACTCTCTCGAGATCTAGCACTGGTCGAAGGCTCCGGTCATCACTCGGAATGGATGAAGGAGGTGAAGAACTCTCAAGCGTCTTCTCATGCATTTTGTCTGAATCACGGGGAAAGTCCCCGGTTCACAAGGATCCTCCCCCGGATGATTTGAATTTCAGCTCATCGGCTTCTATTTATAGAGCTTGGGTCGCCGACAATATTAATTGGACTACTTTGAGTCTGACATTCGCCGCGTTAATCCTTTCTGAACCTTTACCACCAACAACGTGGTAGGTGAAATGTCAACATCATCTTTTGGATTTTCTCGAGGTAGATGCGTTGATGCATTCATTCCACCTACCTTGCATTGATCCCATTAGTTTGCGTTGTTGCATAGCCACAATCATTCAACGACCGCATTCACTTAATACAGCAACTCTACATGATGACTGTAATCGCCTAACGAGCACAATCTCCATGCGATGGATGTATGCGGCTGATCACCGCAACACCCATGCATTGATCCAATGCGTTTGCCTTGCGATGGAGAGTTTCTCTGCATGCGGTCGTCTATGCGGTGGTCCAGTTTCCGCATTTGTGTTCATTTTCTGCATTAGCTACAAGAATAGAACATTAAACACGTAATTAATGCAAAATAACGGGTTAGCTGAGATTCATCATGCTGATCGATGCAAACTCCTTTTCTCGTGAATTCCTAATATGATTGTTGCATATTCTGTCTATCAACCTTCATAATTCTAAGTAAAAGGACTACGATGGCATGCATTTCTACATGTCATCATCTACCTCGTACCAAGTCCGAACAGAGCCCACCTTCTGAATTCTCACACCGAGAATACCAATGTAGCCTTGTTGGTTATGTTAGACTCAACTCGACATCGTTGAGGTTTTCTGGAGGTCATTTGTGTTGCGGAGGAGTTCATGACTGAGGAAATTGTTGAGGACGAACGCGAAGTGTTCGTGCTGGGTTCGTTGTGGTGTTGCGGTTGTATAGATGGGGTGTTCGAGGCTGCTGTTGTTCGAGCGTTCATGTGCAACGGAGCGTGGAGACGCTTCTACCATTGTTCGTAAAGTTTGTCTCTTTTGTTCATTTGTTGTTCATGCTGTAATTTCTGCATTTGAATTGTATAACTGCTTTTTTGAAGTCAATTTTAAACATATGTTCATTCATGATTGTAATTTGGAATAGTCTTGTTCTGCTGCTCATGAAATCTCGCTTCCGATTTCCTTTAATTGGTATCAGAGCCAGGTTCTTTGATATTCTAAATTATAGATCTTAATTGAATGCATTTTTCAGTCGCGGTGGGTTTCTGCATTTGTGGTTAACTGTTTTCTGCATTTGTAGAAAAAATTGATGAATGTTTCGGGTTTAAATTTCCTTTTTGTTAAAGCTTTCAGTATTACAAAGTGTTAATTGTAAGGACCCCTGTGTTTTTGGACGAAATTAACAAAGCAATCGAGTCTGTAACTCAAAAAGTTTGAGTTTGTTGAGTCGTTCGTGATGAAGCCTCGGTGCATGGCGATGCAGTTCTCAACGAAGAAGAAGACCAAGCGTTGGTCGAATCGTGTAGCCTCAGGTAAACGATCGTTGGGATTTTACTAAATAATCGTTTAGTATTTTTTCTAGACGATCGTGTAGTATTTTCTAATTGATCGTTTAGTTAATGCTAAGCGATGAGGTAGATCGTTTACTATATCGCGTGGCGTTGGTTGCACGATCACATAGGCGCTGGAGGTAGACAATCATAGTGGGAGCATGCGATGCTCGTCATTTAGTAGAAGGCGCGCGCTAGACGATCACGTTGTTAGCAAGCTTCATCGCTTAGTTACTACCTATGCGATCACATGTATGCGATACGAAGATGCTAGCTATGCGATCGCTTAGGCGGTAGTGCTTCGTGGCATCGTAGTCGCTTAAACGATCGTGGAAGGCAGGCATTGTCTGGAGCGTACTAAGCGATCGTGTACTTCAGGCTTCATCGCTTAGTAAAGACACACGATCGTATAGTAATAACTAAACGATTGTTTGGATTTTTCTATACGATCGTATAGTAAATGCTAAACAATTTTTAACTCTGGGAGCGCTGGTAAGCGATAGAACGAAGTGTTTGTTTTATCGTGTAGACGATCGCGGGGTGCTTAGTACACGATGAATGGTTGGAGAAGCAATGCTTTGTCGAGTGGTTCAAGACCCGGTTCACCTATTTGAACCGGAGACTCCTTGACTTTGTAATAGTTAGCTTTCCTTTTTTGTGTTTAACGCAATTTTACACGGTTCATCAACTTTTATTGCTTATACATGTGATGTATGGTGCTTATATGTCAAAGTGTTTGTCATATAGTTAAAACCCACCTCAGGTTGTGTAATTATTCATGCATCATGTATTATAAATGTTATAATCGAGCATGAAGAAATTACCTGTAAGCATGCGCATGCATCATGAAATATAAGAGTTATATTTTGCATGCAGTGAGCATTATCATGCATCAGCCTTTTATTATAAATGTTATAGTCTAAGGGTGAATGGAAGCATGTTTTGCTTTTTTCATTGTTGTTTTGTATAAATGATATATAAAAGAAGTAGCAATGAATGGACAATGCATTGAGCATGACTCTTAGGCTTTTTATAAGCGTTATGAATGTCTTGCATGTGTTAGCTTCGCATTGTGGTGGTTGTTTCTGTTTATAAGTGTTATAAAGGAAATTAGACCTAAAATCAATAATTCAAAGTTGCATGCAGACTTAGGGTGAACTCAAGTTTTTAAAAGGGTTTTAAAATTGGATTGAGATAGACCTAAGTTCATGTGGTTCTAAAGAGTTTAGTAACTTAGATTAATCTTTCAAAATCAGTTTAATAGGATTAAATTGGTTGAAATAAAAGATTAAATTTGTTGTAAACCTATCTATAATGGACCTTTTGTCTAAGGCGTATTCTGCCTATGCTGGGGTTCTTAAGTTGACGGAAATATAACACCCCTACCTGGGAATGTAACACCCCTACCTGGGAACCTACCTGGAAAGGTGAATTAGATAGATTTTCAACAAGCATGTGACGTTTTGGTCAAAGACTCCGTTGAAGAGTTTAATGGATGATGATCAAAAGTTGTTTAACTATCCAAGGTAAATGTTACTCTTGGGAAAACCTAAAAGTCACTTAGTTAAAATCCTTAGCCGTGTTTTTTCTAAGTAAGCTAAACCCTAGGTTACAAAATACTCAGTGGGAGGAAGAGGCGTATCAAATATGTCTATGATTCCACTCACGTTTCTCCCTGTATGTTCACACCTTGAGATTCATGCTTGGCCTCGAGATGCCCAGGATGCATCCCCCTTCGGATGGTGTTTGCATGAGTCAATATCAAGATGGATGGATAGAGTATTTATAGTAAGTGGGTGAAGGGTGTGTGTCAACACTTCCTATGGTCTCGGTCATTAGTTTAGACTGTGAGATCATTCTGTACGCCCTCGTGTCGCCTTCAGAGCGCCCCCCTTCGGATGAGTTTTGTGCAATTGGTCAATATCAAGGTGAACTTCAGAAATAGATAGGGTCGCTTTAGGTTTTTCTCTAATCAGATTTTTCCCTTCGGATTGTCCTTTTAGGACGGACCTCTAGGTTTAAAATGGCGGGTCACATTTACGGGAGATTGTTAAGTAAGTTAATGATCTCTTAACCAAATCAATGATGACTTGTCGTTATAGGAACAAGAGTTGTTCTGGTATTAATAACTGGTTGAGAACTTCTCAATTCAGAGGAGGGATAACTAACCTTCCTTTGGCGGCTTTTGTCCTAAACCTTTGAAGCATCATTGCGAAACTAGATGTCACACGGGGTTCATGTTAGTTTTACTAAAACCTTATTGGATGTTGTTTTGTTATACAACGGGTCTTTTTTTAAAAGCTAATGTAGGTCAATATGTTTTTCTTTTCAGCAACTCATTAGTATTTCCATTTAAAGCTTTTAAAAATGACTGATTGTTTACAGTGGAAAGAATCGTGTGAAACGAATTTCGTGGCAAACGACCTCCGTTCCACTACTCTTCAAAAGAGGAGACAAGACAGTAAATGTGATTTATTGGTCTTGGAGACGTGTTTGGTAGAGAATGATGATTATGCCTAAATCCTAGATTCAGGTGTTACCAATCATGTTAGTTCCTCTTACCAAGGATTTAGTTCCTAGCAAACGTTGTCATAGGGAGAGATGACTTTTCGAGTCGGTACTGGTAAGGTTGTTTCAGTGTTGCTGTAGGCAGGCTGAAGTTATTTGTAGACAAAAAACGTTATCTGTTACTGGATAACGTTTTTGTAGTTCCTCATATTAAAAGGAACTTAATCTCGGTTTCTTGTCTCATTGAACAAGGCTATACCGTCTTCTTTTCCGAGAATAAAGTGTTTATTTTCAAAAATGGAATGGAGATTGGTTATAGTTCAATGGAAAATAACTTATATGTACTAAGGCTATTAGTCATAAAAGCTTTGTTTAACACTGAAATGTTCAGTACGGCAACAACAGCTAAAAGACCAAAAGTTTCTCCAAAGGAAAATGCCTATCTTTGGCATCTTAGGTTAGGTCACATCAACCTCGATAGAATTGAGAAGTTGGTGAACATTAGACTCCTAAAGAGTTTAAAAGAAAACTCCTTGCCGGTATGTGAATCATGCCTCAAAGGCAAGATGACCAAACGACTTTTTACTGGAAAAGGTTACAGAGCCAAGGAAGCCTGGGAGCTTATACATTCAGACTTCTGTGGTCTGATGAATGTTAGAGCTCGAGGTGGGTATGAATACTTCATCTATTTTATAGATGATTACTCAAGGTTTGAGTATCTCTTCCTAATGTAACGTAAATTTGAAGCCCTTGACATGTTCAAGGAGTATAAGGCTGAAGTTGAAAACTTGTTAGACAAGAAGATAAAAACACTATGATATGATTGTGATGGAGAGTAGATGGACCTCCTTTCCAGAACTATATGATAGAACATTGGATTGCGTCCCAACTCTCGACCCCTAGTACACCTCAGCAGAATGGTATATCAGAAAGGAGAAACAGGACCTTATTGGACATGGTTTGGTCTATGATGAGTTATGCTCATCTTCCAAACTCATTTTGGGGTTATGCAGTACAGACTGCATGTTATATCTTGAACAACGTTCCCTCAAAAAGTGTTTCTGAAACACCTTTTGATTTATGGAGAGACCGTAAAGGTAGTTTACGCCACTTCAGGATTTGGGGTTGTTCGGCACATGTGCTAGCGACTAACCCAAAGAAGTTGGAACCGCGTTCGAAGGTTTGCCTCTTTGTGGGCTACCCCAAGGAAACGAGAGGAGGATACTTCTATGATCCAAGTGAGAACAAAGTGTTTGTTTCCACTAATGCTATCTTCTTGGAAGAAGATCACATGAAGGATCATAAGCTATTAAGTAAGCCCATTTTACATGAGATCTCAAGTGAGATTGAGACTGCTGAGGGTTCAACAAGAGTTGTTGAACAGGCCGACAGATCAACAAGAGTTGTTGAGGTCGGGACGTCTAGTCAACCAGCTCAAGAGTTGAGACTGCCTTGACGTAGTGGGAGGGTTATGAACCCACCGGATCGCTACATGGGTTTGATTTAAGCCCAAAACTTCATTACGAATGATGGGGTCGAGTATCCGTTGTATTTTAAGAAAGCAATGGAGGACATTGACAAAGATGAATGGGTTAAAGTCATGAACCAGAAAATGGAGTCTATGAACTTCAATAACGTCTGGGAGCTTGTTGATCCACCTGATGGGGTAAGACCTATTGGGTATAAGTGGATCCTTAAGAGAAAAAGAGGTGTAGATGGAAAGGTGAAGGCTAGACTCGTGGCAAAGGGTTATACCCAGGTTGAAGGAGTTAACTATGACGAAACTTTCTCGCTTGTTGTCATGCTCAAGTCTATTAGGATTCTCCTGACCATAGCCACATGTTATGATTATGAAATATGGAAAATGGACGTCAAGACTGCCTTTCTTAATAGTAATCTTTAGAAGACCATCTATATGACTCAACCAGAGGGGTTCATAGTTCCAGATCAAGAGCAAAGAGTTTGCAAGCTTAATGGATCCAATTATGGGCTGAAACAAGCATCTAGATCTTGGAACATCAGATCTAACACTGTTGTCAAGTCGTTTGGCTTTGACCAGAACGTTGATGAGCCTTGTGTTTACAAGAAGATCATCAACAGCTCGGTAGCTTTCCTAGTACTGTATATGGATGATATCCTACTCATTAGGAATGATGTAGGGTATCTGACTGACATTAAGAGTTGGCTAGCTACCCAATTTCAAATAAAAGATTTGAGTAAGGCACAGTATGTTCTCGGGATCCAGATTATTCGAGATCACAAGAATAAATGGTTAGCCCTATCTCAGGCATCGTAAATTGATCAAATATCGATCAAGTACATGATGCAGGATTCCAAGAGGGTTCATTACCCTTCCGGCATAGAATCGTTCTGTTTAAGGATCAATGTCCTAAGACACCTCAAGAGGTTCAGGGGATGAGACAGATTCCCTATGCTTCTGCTGTAGAAAGCTTGATGTATGCAATGTTGTGTACTAAACCCGACATTTTCTATGAAGTAGGAATTGTCAGTCGGTATCAGTCCAATCCAGGATTTGATCATTGGATGGCGGTCAAGACGATCCTCAAGTATCTTCAGAGAACGAGGGACTACATGCTTGTATATGGAGATAAGGATCTGATCCTTACAGGATACAACGTTGCTGATCTCTTTACAAAAACCCTCATGGCTAAAGTGTTCGAGGGTCACCTGGAAAGTCTGGGTCTGCGGGACATGCGGCATCTTGTCTAAGGCAAGTGGGAGATGATACTGGGGTATGCCCTAGTTTATTGTATATTGTACATTTTTATATTGTATTGTACATTAGTCTCCCGAGTCATCAGGACAAGTGGGAGATTGTTGGGATTGGTGTCCTAATTCTCTCGAATTCTCGTTGTTTTGTAAAGATACACATTGTTCAATGAATAAAATAAGTGTTATTTAATTCTGGCATTTACTCATATCCAATAAACAAGGCTCCTTGGTTATCTTATGTGAACTTAAGCATGTATATGTGATATACAAGTGGATCATGCCTTAAGTGATAACCTAAATAGGTCTGTAGTATAAGGATTAAAGTGGGATACCTGATCCTGGTGACACTACGGATACGGCCCATTTTGTAGAAGTTTGCAAGTGCTGTAAACTACTATAGATGGTAGATCCTGACCATTCATGTGGAGACATGGTGTGGAGGTGTCCTATACATAGAGTTTGTATAAGACCTGGACCACTAGATGATTGGACTCTGTATATAACGTCGTTGATACTAGAGACTTGCATCTCATCTAAACGACCATAGATGACACGACCTCAATCTTGAGTGTTTGGGAACTCTTGCCTTTGAGGGCGGTCCTTTGATTAGTATGGGTGAGAGTGGCCAGATTGCCAACTCAACATGCCTACCTTTTTAGGGACTTGTCTGATCTGGGAACTGGGAACTCAATCCACAAGATGGAATTCACTTTTTTCCCGAAGTAGGGATAAGTAGAGAGATTGCTCCTTTAAGAGCTGATTCCGGGGCTTGAACATAGTGGCCATAACTTCTCTTTGGAAGAGAAGACTAAGTCATAATAAATGTAACTATAGAGGCATAATGGTTATTGGCCCAACTGTACTTACGAGCGATCTGTGAAGGGTTGTCGCACTGCTCATTAGTTAAGATGGACACATAATATATTTGTGGTAAGGAGAGTTCGGCTGTCGGTCTTTAGTGGAGTGCCTAGCAGTGGCAGTTAATGGATGGTGGATCCCGTGACTAAAGAGTTTAGTCAATTATTCACGTACCGTTGGAGCTTCGAGTTACAGGTCCCTGATGTCCCCTTGGTGGCTCAATGGATTCAGTTGAGGATCAGTTCTTGGTGTTGATTTGAAATGTTCAAATTGACAAAAGGTATTTTGATTATACATGATATAGTCGATATGATGTATGAGATACATCTTGGAGGATTGATGTAAATAAGATTTACATTAAGTACCATGGAATAGAAAAAAAATTATAGTTTATATGTTTCATGAGATGAAATATTAAAACTATAGGTTATAAATATAGTATGATAAGTTGGTTATCATTTATGTTTATAATAATATTAATTATTGGATAATTAATTCTTTTTCTTTTAAAATAACCAAAGTAGTGGGTGGTTATTGAATCATGGTAACCGTAAGTTTAAAAGAAAAATGGTTTTCCTATTTTAAAATGAAGTTTTTACAAAAGATTGAAAAAGTTTTGAGTTTTCTCTCGCACAAAAGAAACTCACGAAGTCGTGAAGTAAATCCAGATTTACTAAATGACGGCTGGGCGAGCTAAACGATCGTGCAGTATTTACTAAACGATCGCATAGTTTTGCTAGATGATCGCTGGCCCAAGGTAAACGATAGTGTAGAGTCTGTAGGCGATAAACCGAGCTAAACGATCGCATAACTTTTGCTAGATGATCGCTTAGCTTTATCTAAATGATTGGGCATCAACCTATACGATAGGTCTCTACCATCTCCCACTTACCCAGTCGTGTACGCGATCAGTGTTTCATCCCTTGTCAGTCTCATACCAAGTTCGAACAGAGCCCACCCTCTGGATTCTCACATTGAGAATACCAAGGTAGCCTTGTTGGTGGTGTCAGGCTCAACTCGACACCGTCGAGGTTTTCTAGAGGCCGTTTGTGGTGCTATGAGGTCATTCGTGTTGCAGAGGAGTTCGTGACCGAGGAGATCGTTAAGGATGAGCGTGAAGTGTTCGTGCTATATTCGTTGCGGTGTTGCGATCGTGTAGATCGGGCATTCGAGGTTGCTGTTATTCGAGCATTTGTGCGCAACGGAGCGTGGAGACACTTCTGCCATTGTTCGTAGAGTTTGTCTCTTTTGTTCATTTGTTGTTCATGCTGTAATTTCTGCATTTGAATTGTATAACCACTTGTTTGAAGTCGACTGTAAACATATGTTTATTCATGATTGTAATTTGGAATAGTTTTATTCTGCTACTCATGGAAATCTCGCTTCCGATTTCCTTTAGCTTGAGTCATATATAGATAACCAGGGATTTATGTTTATTAGTTTGTGGTAAAGCAAATAATACAAGCAACTGAGCAAAAAATAAGATGTGAAGTAAATATCATATATTATACAACACAAGCATTCATACGATCTGTTTACAAACTACAGGACACAAAGCTTTAGGGCATCAACCCCAACAACAGGTCCATGGGGTCTCTTCTGTAGCTCAACGGAAATTAATGAGAATCAATTTTTGGATTAATTTGAATCGCTCAAATTAATTGAGGGAATTAATTATATGTGATATAATTAATTTAATCTATTATATATAATCTAATTATTATATTGTATTTTGATACATTATAATATAAAGTTTATTTAAGAGGAAATAAATATTTGAATATGATTCAAATATTAATTATATGAACTTGATTCACTTAATTAAATTTAATATAAATGAGATTTATATTAAACGTCATTGGTGAGAGAATAGAACTCTAGGTTATATTGTATTTGATACAGTATAGAAACTATAGGTTATGTGTTATTTTATTTTTTATTTTATTTTATTTTTTTTAAAAATCATTTTGGGAGAGAGTAACTCCCTCCTCCTCTTTTCTCTCTAAAGCATGGGGTAGAAGAGAAGGGTTTTTCTTCTTCCTGTTATGGTTTCACAAGAAGTGATACACAGAAATGTTCTAAAATAATCTGAATTACTTCTTCTCATTTCTCTAAAAAAAATCTCTCTCTTCCAAAATAGTTAGAGCCCAAAAAACTTTTGGATTCTCACCTAGAGAATACAGAGGTAACATTCATGGTGGTGTCCTCATTGACGGTTAGAGGGTTCGAGATTGTCTGTGGCAAGATTCAGATAAGGAATCTCGTGAAGAAGAGTTCTTCAATGGTAAGGTTTCTTATACCTTTTTTCTTTTTTGTAATCTTTATTTTAAAGCATGCTGCAATTTTCTTTTAAATGCATAATCTGTATGTTTTTGCTGTAAAATTTATGTTCTGTAAATTTTAGGTATTTGGTATGATCCCATACTTCCGCTCAAGGATCTTCAATGGTTCCTTCAATTACAATATTAAACGCCCAAAAAATGCAACTGGCCCTTACAAATGGAGCTATTTAAAGCAGTAAACAATCTAATATGCCAATTCGAAACATCAATATTGCAAACCATAAAATATACATTCATTATGTAGACCTAATGCACCCACGTTGAACTCTGATTTTAATGTCCAAAAATGAAATTAAAGGGACTCAATTGGTACTATGATACCAATTGAGAGTTTTGAAATTTGAAGCGGAAGCGATAATAGCAATCGTGTCTCCATTTCATTTTACAAAACTACAAAACCAGAGGATGAAAATTAAATGATAAACAATTAAACTACTAGCATGCAATACACAGTAAAACATAGAAATTGAGGAAATGCGAGAACTTATCCGGGTAGATACAAGTCTTCTTGCTTCCTCTTCGATCTACTGCAATATCTCCAATAAAACAGACTCTTTATTCGATTTCACAAACATAGCAACCGAACACCACCACGGAGCTTCCTCATTATTCTCAAGAACGAGAGCCGAAGCAGAGTTGTGGGCTCGCTTTGGTTAATTTTCGAGCGAAAGGAGTAAAGTTGTGAGAGAATTCACACCAGAGAAAATCTCATAAAACTTTTTATCAGAGAGATTAACCAGGAGGAAGAAGATGATCTCTAAAAATCTATTCAATGTGAACCCCTTCATGTTTCCATTTGTTGAGAGATTAATGGGGGGAAGTTATCAAAATCAAAATTAAACCCTAAACTCTAAACTCAAATAACCCCCCATTATAAAAATAATAATAATAAAATTAAATAAATAAAATTTTGAACTTTAAATAAAAATAAAATATATAATAACTAACCTTATTATATATTAATAAAACTATATGTTACATCACATATAACATATAACCTATAATTTATATTATTTCACATATAATATAACCTATAGTTTATTAATCTCTCATATAATTTATAGAATTGATATGAATCACATTCATATTAGTTTTGACCTATATCTTTTATATGAATCATATTCATATAATTAATATTTAAATCATATTTAAATATTTATTTCTCCAATCAAAACTTTATATTATAATGTATCCTATACATTATATTAATTATATCTTACATAATTAATTCCCTTTAATTAATTTAAACAATTCAAATTAATCCAAAATTAATTCGATTCTCATTAATTCTACTTGAGCTAACAAGGAGACCTTATGGTCCTATAGATTGAAGCTCCAATGGTACTTGATTAATTACTTAAACTCTTTAATTAAATTAATCAGATTTCATTAAGTGTCGGTCACTCCACTAAAAATCAACAACTGCACTCTTCACACTACAAATATATTTATGTGTTCATTGAATATAACCAATCAACGGTACGTTGATCCTTCACAAATTGCTTGTAAGTAAAGACAAACTAAAATTACCGTTTTTCCCCTGTAGTTACATCTAACTCCTTAAGTATCATTGATCTCTCTAATAAACAATTAGTTATAGTCCAATTATAACTGAACCCCTCTCTAATCAGGAAAAGGGTGTGACGCCACATTGTTCAAGCCCCAAAATCAGCCTTTAAGGGAGTAATTTCTCTACTTGCCCTAACGATAGGGAAGAAGTGAATTCCTTCTTGTATAGATAAGTTCCCAACTCCCCAATTAGATGAATCCCAAAACGGTAGGCATATTGAGTTGGCGAAACTGATCACTTTCACTCATACAAATCAAAAGACCACCTTCATAGGTAGGAGTTCGAACTCACTCAGGATTCAGGTCAAGTCACCTATGATCATCCTGATGAAATGTAAGCCTCTTCTAGCAATGATATTATAAAGAGAGACTATTCATTTCGTGGTCCGGTCTTATACAAATTCTTTGTATAGGATACTCCCGCTCACACATGTCTCTATGTGAATAATCTAGATTAGATCATTTGTAGCACTTTACAACACTTGTAACAACTATAAAGCGGACTGTATACATAGTATCACCAAGATAAAGTTTTCAGTTTTATCTATCTACTACAGACCGTTTAGGTTATTACTTAAACATGATCCACTTGTATGTCGCCACATACATGCTTAAGTGCACATAAAATAACAATTATATTATTGAAAACAATTTGTTTACAAAGTTTACAAACTACGAAAATAAAGAGAAATTTAAGACACCAATTCTAACCAGATATTCAATATGCTTCATGCACAAAACACACCAAAAATCAGAATGGACGCCTATCATGACCAAATTAGACTTAATAAGAATAAGATCATGAATAATTTTTCAAGATCAGATTCTGGTCTTAAGAACGAACTTAACTTTTCAAAAGCTTTCCAAAGCTGTTTAGAAAAAAATTCATTAAAAGAATTGGCATTAAAATTGTCGATTCGTCTAATCGGCCATCTAGAATATACAATTATCAAAATCATTGTACTCAATTCTTCAAAATATAAAATCATTTTAGTTGAATTCGTGAAGAAAATAGTATCAGACTATACTAGAAATTCGAAAGAAAACGAGTTAAATTTCAAAATGGTCTTTTAAAACTTATGTAAAAAGAGGTTCAACTTTAATAATATATCTTCAACTTAATTGTCTAATAAATTTTTAAACTTTATATTTTTATATTTTATAGCTCTAATTTGTTCTTTTTATATATCAATTAATATTAAATTTTATGTATAAAATAACTTCTTTCAATTTTGGGTCTAGATCTTTTGTCAATTAAAAAAAAAAAAAAAAAAAAAAAAAAAAAACCTATCAAACACAAAATTTGAAAATTCACGACTTGTTAGGAATAAAATTAAAGGTTAGAAGACTTAATGCATACATGATTAGGAGTGACTTTAAAATGGCCCAGATCTCTTTTGTCATTTTTAAAATCATTAAAAAATTATGCTTTTAATTGCTCACGATTAATTTAATATTAAGTTTTACACTTTTAAATATAATTTTGAAAAAATAAAAAAATAAAAAACTGATTTAAACCATTTTAGCCACCTGGAGATCTATTGGACACAAAAATAAAAAGTCTAAGACCTTATTATTAGGAGTATACCAATTTAACCCATTGGTCACGATATAAGAAATTTGACCTTTAATGTCGGTAAAAAAAATTAAATCGAATGTACAATGTCTTAAAAAAGACGAATCTTTAATGTTGGTTTTAGACTGATATTAAAGATGAGGCTATAATATCAGTTTAAAACTACCGTTGTACCTACCCATTTATTCTTTTTCCTTTAGTAAAAAAAACTTTCTTCTCTCTCATTTCTCACATAATTTCTTCTCCCCAAGAACCCTCTCACCGCCGCTGTCGTCCACCGTTGTCATCGTGAATATTCGTCGGTCGTGCAACTCCGTAGGTCAGCAGCTCCATCGGTTGTGCAGCTCTCTCCACCAAATTCAGCAGTCTTTAAGGCCCCAAATCTGGTCGCCGTCATCATGCAGTTCAATCAGCAGATTCAGTAGAATAGTTCGTCACCATAGTCAGCAGATTCTTTGCCGTGCAGTTCCATCAGTCAGCAGATTCGAGCTCGCTGTGGAGATCTGTAAGTCTACAGATTCAAGCTCGCCAGATATCTCGTCGCCGTCAGTAGATCTGTTCAGGTAAATGGAAGTTGAATTGGACAAAAAAAAAAATAAAAGAAACAAAACCCAAAACCCTACATTTCTCTCTCTGTGTGTATTCTTAGTGGGTTTTTGTATTGTTTCTCTGTCTTGTTCAGTTGTTGGATGAATGTTGTGCAGATTTGGTAGAAGGATTTTTGGGGATTTGCTTGTTCTGATTCGATATTGCTATGATGGCTTCAACCACTACGTGCAGGCTTATAATATCAATATTTTTCTTGTTCTTGTTCTTGTTAGTTTGTTAATACTATAGACTTCTCTACTGGAAAATTATATGCATACGAATAACTAACTCTTTTTCTCTCTTACAAAAATAATACATGCTTCTTCTATATGTTATCTAGCCGTGTGCCATATGATATTTGATATCTCATTGATTGATTGTACACAACTTTAGAGATAAAGGACCGTTTATTATTTTCGAGAGTTAGGATTCACTCAAGTTCTTCTATTCATTTTTTTTTTTTTTTTCTGATTCTATGATGTCTTGTGTGCTAATGAGTGTGGTTGGCATGAATTGTTTAGCTATTTTTCTCTCTGTGCAACCCTATCACATGAAGTGTTGCTAGTTTTATATTTGGGTATTTTATTAAGGCTGTCATAGCCTTTTATATCATTAATATTTGACAATCATTTCATTATTTATTTTAAATTTTGGATGGACACCACTTCATTTTTGGCAGGCTATAACTCAAATTTTAATCTTTGAGGTAACTTTCAGACCCTTAAATTGAATATATTAGTGCTACAAAGTTTTTGGTCAACAATTTTGCATTTGGGTTGGATTTTCACCTCTCTTTTCATTAGATTCTTGCAAAATTTAGTTAATGAGTTATGATTATGGTAGTAATTGTGTGTTTGTACTAGAAATTCTTGCAAAATTTATATGTTGATGAGAAAGTTCTGATATTGTTTTTATGTTTTCATTGTTATTCACATGATATATTAGAGTATGGTTCACCTAGATTGTTTATAAGAGTAATATCCTTTTGAATTTTGACAAGCCATGTCCATTAGGCATGAGGATCTCTCGTTATATTCTTATGGTGTTTTAGTAATTGTTTTTAATCCAAATTGCTTAAGCCAAGAAATTGAATTAAACTAATATTGTATTTGGGTCACTAGTTTTTCTATTACTCTTCACTGAGGGTAATATTTGATGAAACGTAGAAGTATGCAATCAGAATCAACGAGTACTCTAATTACACTTAAAAGCATGTAAAATGGGTTTTTCAACAAATAGGGTTTGTAGAAGACAAACCTTTGAAGAATCCTCCAATTTCAAGTCGTTCCTTAGAATTCTCAGTTCCAGATCTTTGGTGAACCATTAAGAGATCTTCTCTACTATTTTTAACTTTGAATTTGAGTGGTGGAACTCAAGATTGAAGTGAAATGAAGAAGAGAAGATGAGGGTTTCTTACAAAAAAAAAAAAAAAAAAAGTTTCTGCAACAGTTTTTGAAGAATTCAGTTTTTATTATCATCTTCAATTCAAGAATTGAAGTGATTTTATACAACTTATACATGCAGCCCACCAATTTGAAGTTGAATGCTACCTTCATTATTAAAAAGAGAGTGGGAAAGGTGTTTAAATTTGAAGAAGACACCATGCTTCTTCTAATTTTGTGAAAAAAATCATTTTCTCTTAACTTTTCATTTAATTAATTTATAATTAATTCAATATTCAAAAACAATTTATGAAATTGAAGTCAATTGATATTAAAGACCTTTTATAATATGATCTTGAATGTCGGTTTTCAACCAACATTGTACTTCTATAATGTTAGTTTTAAACTGATATTAAAGCCCAATTTTATAGTAGCGTTAATTGACTCGTATAGTAATCAATTTAGGGCCCGTTTGGATTGACTTAGAAAAAATGTTTTTCAAAAAACTTATTTTCGTTTAAACACTTTTGATAAAAAAAACTGATTAAAATGCACTTAAAAAACTATTTTGAGTGGTTGCCAAACACTCAAACTTCTTCCAAAATGACGTTTTTTTTTTTTTTTTTTTTAAAAAAAAATAAACACTTGAAAACGTAAGCCAAATACAATTTTAGTTTAGCAATTCATTATTTGGTTTTAAACCAAGCATGCTCGAGAGTGTTGGGGCTAAAATTAACTATTGGATTAGCGCTAAAATGGGCTACAATTGATCGTTGAACTTATTCAATATATATTTTGCTTTTATAATATAAACGTTATTGATAATTACAACTGTTGGAATGCCTTAAATCTATTTTATGACATTTCAAATGACCAAGTATGGGAGACATATATTTAATTATTTAATTCCTTTCCTTTTTTATATAAGGTTTAGAGAAATGCGCTATATAAACTCTCTAAACCTAGAAGTGCTAATTATTCTGGATTTTGTAACATTATCTCTAATAAAATAGTTATCTAGAACGTAGCTAACACACTATTAGTGAACCATGTAATCTCTATGTTGATTTTCTATTCTTTCTATGTTTACTGTGTTCTTTAATTGTTGATTTCGAAACAATCGCTTAGTATGAAAAAACTCAAAACCAACAAAAAGTACATTCAATTTTGTTCATTTGAAAACCAAAACTACCCAATCAAATCGTTTAACTCGAATCAAAACCAGTTCCAATTTGTTTAATTAACTTTTTCTAATTTTTCAAATTTTACAATTTTGACATGTATCATCATCATTATCATCATCTAAAAGTATGTGATGGAGAGAATCAAATTTTAAAGTATGAAATCGATAGTACAAATTTATGTCAATTGAGTTAGTGTTGATGCAAGCAACCAAACTTATAAGACAAAATAAAAAATTTAGGTACTTGTAACTTGTAAGTTGTAATTAAACCCAAAAGGAATGTTTATATATATTTGAGCAAATAAATACTTTATATATATTTGAGCAAATAAATACTTGAAATGCAATTATAGAAATTCAATCACATTTATCCAGGCTGTGAATTCCTCCCGCATATAAATATAAATATATAAATTATTTATTTAATTTTTTTATTTTATAAAAAAAATACAAATTTGACAAAGAGCGAGCAACAAGAAAAGGAGCTCCTCAGTCCCCATCTTCTCGGTAATCAAAAGTGAGAACTCTTCAATAATTCCCATCTCCATCTTCTCTTCTTTCTCCGCTTCGGAAAATCCCATTTTCATTCTTCGACTTTGGTCCAATACCCCCTTCAATTTTTTAATCGCCTGAAATTTCCGACTAAAAATCGGAACTCTTTGGGCCTTGGTTGACCCTGAACTCGCATGGCAGGCCAGGACAGCCATGGACACTAAGAACCACGAACAAGATCACACCGACAGCAGCGATTACACGTCTGAGGACGAGGGCAGTGAAGATTACCGGCGTGGAGGGTACCACGCCGTTCGAATTGGCGACACTTTCAAGAATGGTAGATATGTGGTGCAGAGCAAGCTCGGTTGGGGCCATTTTTCCACCGTCTGGCTCGCCTGGGACACCCAATCCTCTGTAATTCCTCTATCTCCCTCTCATTTTTCTTTGCTTCTTCATATTTTCCGATCTCCCTGTTCTTCTTTTTTCTAATTACCTGCCTTGCTTAAGAAACTGTGGTGGTAGTTGATTCTAGCCCTTGTAGGATGTTCTTTTGGTTTTTTTTTTTTTTTTTTTTTTTTTGCCTTGTTTGCAAGTAGAAAGTAGAAGATGATTTTTGGGGGGCGTTGCTTTATGTATTTAAACTGATTTTATGATGTTCAGCGATATGTAGCTCTCAAAGTACAGAAGAGTGCTCAGCACTACACTGAGGCAGCCATGGATGAGATTACAATCTTGAAACAGATTGCAGAGGGAGACCCCGATGATAAAAAATGTGTGGTGAAGCTTTTGGATCATTTCAAGCACTCAGGACCTAATGGGCAGCATGTCTGTATGATTTTTGAGTATTTGGGGGATAATCTGTTGACACTAATCAAGTATACTGACTACCGTGGATTACCAATTCATATGGTTAAGGAGATATGTTTTCATATATTGATTGGCTTGGATTACTTGCATAAACAGCTCTCTATTATACATACTGATTTGAAGCCTGAAAATATTTTGTTACTATCTATGATTGACCCATCAAAGGATCCTAGAAAATCTGGTATCCCACTCATTCTTCCAACTAACAAGGACAAGGCTACATTTGAGTCTGGGATTTCAAAGGACATCAAATTTTCAAATGGAGATTTGACTAAACATCATAAGAGAAACATTCGAAGAAAGGCAAAGCAAGCTGCTCAGGGGTGTGTGGAGAAGGAAATGACTGCGGAGGCTGAGGCTAATCCAGAAACATCTTATACTGTTGAATCATCTCCAAATGCAAAGTCAAGCGCAGGTGCAACTGAGGAAAGGCAATCTAGTTCTTTCAATACAAACAGATCATCTGATGCAGATGGAGGAAAAGGCAGTGGGGAAGAAAATCAAGTTTCCAAGAAAGGGAGTCGATTGAGAAAGAAGATATTAATTGCTTCGGTGGATCTGAATTGCAAGTTGGTTGACTTTGGAAATGCATGTTGGACATACAAACAGTTTACAAATGACATTCAGACTAGACAGTATAGGTGCCCAGAAGTTATCCTTGGATCGAAATATTCTACATCAGCAGATCTTTGGTCCTTTGCATGTATTTGTTTCGAGCTTGCAACTGGTGATGTTCTTTTTGATCCTCACAGTGGTGACAACTTCGACAGAGATGAGGTTTGGACACATTCGAAAACTATTAGGACAGACTTTCTTCTTTGAGCTTGTGACTGCAATTTGTTTACACATTTGTTTCTTCTTCGTGATAGAATTTAGTGATATAGTAAAACATACCAGTCTTAATATGAAAGCATGAGATCCTGCCTCTTCCTGAAACTTCCACATTGCCATACTTAGCCTTAGCATACATTTCAATCTTGATCTGTTCTCGTTAGCTAGATTTTTCTTTTGCAATGTTTCATTCTTGAATTATGTGCTTAAAAAGCTACGTCATAAAAGACAATATTTCATTCTCCTGTTTTGGAATGTGTAAGAAGATTTGTTTTGAATCTTTTTTTTTATTCTTAATCATTATTAGAAAGGTAATTTAACCAATGGTGTGAGTGTGATCCTGATTCTCTGTGCTGTCATAGTCACTTTCTATGTTTGTATGTGCTGTTCATCGCTGAAACAGTGTATTTACATTGGTTTAGACTTTTCTGAAGTTGCTTTCCTATTAATGAGTTGTAGATACCTGCCTAAGTTTCAAGGTTTAAAAAGAATATATTCTTGTGCTGCAGGACCACTTAGCTTTGATGATGGAACTTCTTGGAATGATGCCACGCAAGGTAATCAGTTATTCCTGAAGCCTTTTAAAAACTATCTGCTAGTATAACCACACACTTTTGTGCTGTCCATCATTTTCAGATTGCTTTCGGTGGTCGCTATTCTCGAGATTTCTTCAATCGATATGGAAATTTGAGGCACATCCGAAGGTTACGTTTCTGGCCACTAAACAAAGTTCTGATGGAGAAGTATGATTTCAATGAACAAGATGCAAATCAAATGGCGGAATTTCTAGTACCAATTCTTGATTTTGTTCCAGAAAACCGACCCTCTGCAGGCCAATGCCTTCTTCATCCATGGATGAATGCTGGGCCTCGGTTATTGGAACCATCCCTGAATCCCTCGGCGTCTGAGGAGAAGAAGGGGAAGGAAGATATGGAGGCAATGGAGGTTGGAATGAGAAAAATTGCCATTAGTTCAGATTCTGAACAAGCTAATGATTCGCAGGAGTCCAAGTTCAAGACCAGCCAAAGCAATTCCTGAAGTTGGTCTCTGCTCCTCCCCATCTTTCTTGTGTGGATTTAGCAATGGTGGTTGGGATTCTACTGAGGAAAGTGATCAAAAGAGCCGAGTGAAGCAATGGCTTACTTTAACAGTGGTGAAACAGAAGCTCCAACAACTCTGAGTGAGAAACTTGTGATTACAAGTATGAACACAAGGCTTGGGCTGGGAATGTGGTGGAACATGAAGTTTATTTTAATGAAGCTGAATGATATAGCGGTCTGGCTAGTGTGGAATCCAGATGGGTGGTTTACTGGGTTTGGTATTCCTACAGTTCAAAAATAATTTTCAATTTCTTTTTTACCATTTAAAAAAAAAAAGATATTCCTTGTATTCAGATGGTCTAGCGTGGGGTCAGCATGCTTTCCAGTACAATGTGATTTATTGGTTTGTATATTGATTTCGTTCATATAATATATATATCCAAGTTAAGGAAAGGAAAAAGTGATTATAAGATTTAAAAACATAAGTTATTATGGAATAACAAGTTAAATCTGATAAGGATGAAGTCATTTCTAGTCTCCAAAGTTTCGCTGGCTGTTTCGTTATCAACCATGACATTCTTTTATTGATTCTTTTACTATTATAATGTTGATGTGACAGTAGATAATTAACTTTACAGTTTCTTTTGGTTGATGTGGTAAGAGTAATTAAACGATGGTTGATGATGATAGTAGTAATAATAATAATATAAAAAGGAAGCAGGAGAATATTGAACACACTAACAATGACATTTACTGACAATAGAGAGTTAAATTTACAGATGATGCTGTCAGCGAGGTGCTAACAGAACAGCCAACCACGACACAACAAAACAATTTTGAGACATTTAAAATAACTTTGATGGTACAATGATGCTGTCAGCGAGGAGCTAACAGTCATCAATCACCTTATTATTTTTCTTAAAAAACAAACATGGGATTGTATTGGACAACAAGGCGTTGGCCAATTCTTCTGCTTCACATCCACAAGCAAAGCCATAAACAAATTCAGACTGTATTTTCTGCACTAATCTTCATTCTTTTTTACAGTTCTCTGCCTGTGTGATCAAACCTCTCATTCACCCACTGCTGCAGAAATCTAAGAACCCCATGAACTCATGGTTCTGTATCATCGTTATACTTTTCGTTACTCCTACAATGCCTGAAATGAACCAAACCTGCAGTTAGTTCCTCGCAATTTAGTCAAAATGTTTGGTTAAATGAAAATGCATACCCATAGTGATGGCACTAGCAAAGATGACACCAGAGAGGATAAACACAATGAGTGAGGCTCTCCTTAGAATGGTGATCATTTTTCTAACAAAGAATTGTCCCCAGAATCCAGCAAGAACGGACACGGATGTAAGGTACAGAGCTGCAAGCAGATTCAGAGAGAAGAAGTTATGGATCATCTGATAGAATTTGAATGAGATTGGGGAATGTTAAGAGTAGAAAAGGGAACCCACCATATGGAATGGGAAACCTGTTGAGCAAGTAGAACTCAACAACAGATAAGGAAGAGGAGAACATCATAACGAAAGTTGCTGTGGCACTAGCAACTTGAGGGACAACCCCGATCTCCAAAAGCAAAGGGCCTAAAACAAAGCCACCACCAGAACCCAAAAGGCCTCCAACAGTGCCTCCAACAATGCCACAAAGTGCACAGAAGGCAAGGTGTGTGCCAGTCCATCCTATTGAAGCCTCACAAATTTGTTCTAAGTTCCCTGTCTCCATCCTCTTCTTGTGCTCTTTGTATAGCTTTCTCGCTTCATACCCAAACACTGCAATTGCTATGGGGAACTAATACAGTTCATACCAACAAAAATACAGTTTAGTTAATGATATCCATTGGAATCAGATACTATTTTTAATGTTTTGTTGTCTACACTTTTTTTTTTCAATTAATAAAAGATTTTGAAATCTTACACATTTTAAGAAACAAAAAAATTGAAAATTATGACCCTTTATTAACTGGTTTTTTGTTTTTGAAAATTCAACTTATAAATACTATATTTACTTATGAGTTTTTTTCTGTTTTATTATCTACCACTTACAAATATTTTCAAAATCCAAGTCAAATCTTGAAAACTAAGGTCCTATTTGATAACTATTTAGATTTTCGTTTTTGAAAATTATGTTTGTTATTTATAATTTCCTTAACATGATTTTTATTTTTCTTGAGTAAACATTTGAATTTAACCCAAAAAAAAAATATTTAGGTCTCGCTTGGTAACCATTTGGTTTTTAATTTTTGGTTATTGAAATTAAGTCTACAAACACCAATTCCATTTATAAATTTTTTGTTTGTTATCTATTTTTTACCTATGATTAAAAAAAAAACTAAGTCAAATTTTGAAAACTAAAAAATGTAGTCTTTAAAAACTTATTTTTGTTTTTGAAATTTAGCTAAGAATTCAAGTCTTATACTAAGATTCAAATTATTATAAGAAATTAAGAGAAAGGTTTACTTTTCAAAAACTAAAAAATAAAAAACATAATAGTTACTAAATGGGGCATAAGTTTTTGAAATTTGGTTTGGATTTTGAAAACACTCTTAAAGATATACTATAAAACAAAGAAATCAATAAATGAAAATAGTCTTTGTAAACTTAATTTTCAAAATGTAAAAATGAAATGGTAAAAAATCGATGACTTAGTTTTTCAAAACACATTTTAAAAAAAAAAAAAAAAAAAAAAAAACATATTTAACTATCTAAATGTTATCAAACCGTTCGTTTATCAAAGTAAGAATAGAAAAAGAGAAAAACATCAGTAATTAAGCAAAATCCCCAAAAACCAGAAAACTAAAACTAAAAATGTTATCAAATAAAACCTTAAAAAGCGGGGTGCACAAATCTAGGTATCATGGTAAGATTCTTTGAGCTTTTATTAGGAAAATCTCACCCCAAAATTAGGAATTCGATTCCCAATTTGACGTAGGACCCATCATGAATTTAGTAGAATCAGCAAAAAAAAAGGTCATAGAGAATTAGTAAAAGATTCTGAATCTTTCATTCCAAATTAAGATTTGACTATTCTCCCAATCATTAATTTGCATTATAGTGAAATCAGTGTTCTAAACATTAATATAATCTGAAGAAGAGTATTGAAATAATCAAATAACAAATGGTGTATTGATTAAAGTTTTAAATTATACATACTTGTAAAGAGAAGATGATCCAATACCAATTGCTACAAACTGGCACATCATTCTGCATTATTGTTCGATCAACCATATACATCAAAAAAAAATTAACTTTGAAATTGAAAGAAAGGACGATAGAGAGAGATAAATCGAGACCTTTATAACTTGAAGTGTGAGGAAAGAAATCCAAACAATTAATAAAATGGAGGTCCTTTTCCACTTAAGATTGAAGCACATTAATTCCTGAAACAAATTATTCGGTCAAAATAACATAACATTCTGTTTTAACTTCTATTTTGTATCGACAGTGAATGAATGAAATCAAAGAAATTATTGGTGTTTGAGCCCCACCAGTGCAGTTTTCTGTTCTTTGGGAATCAGTGGGTCATACTCTACATCAATCAATACTGCAAAACCACCAAAAACACAAAACATGAACAATTTAATTCTTAGCTAGCTCCATCTTCCCTTCCTTTTCCTTTTATCCTATTCCTTTTGCTGGTTTAGCTAAGAATTCAAAGGATTCGAATCCAACCCATTAGTGATGAAGCCAGAAGAAAACAAAATAATTATCAAACAAATTTCACTATTTTACTTACATTCGCCACGAGAGTTCACGACAGTCTCACATTGTTTGGCAAATTCTTTCTGGGGAAAAGGAGAAAACGAACAAAAAGTAAATTATGATTTCCAAACATTGGGATAAGAGAAATCAATTAGAAGAACATAGAGAAAGCAATCAGAAGACCTTGAGAATAGTTTCTTCTTTCCACATCTCAATTCCCTTGAAGAAAGACCTGGAGGAAGTCCCTGAATCAAACCATCAAAATGAGAACCCCATATAAATATGCATAAATTTGGAGAGTTGGAAATTAAAAGGAATGAAAGAAAATGGCTGACCAATGAAGAGAATAATGATAAGAACAGTGATGAGCCAGTAGGGGAAAACGACGCTAAGGGAAACACCAACGGTGATTCCAAGCATCAACATAGGCTGAAACAACAACGCTAAATCATGATCTATAATCGGCACATCCTTCGTCGGATGCGCCACTCTTAAGTTGTACCAAACCGATGATGTAGAAGCTCCCATTATCATACCTACAACAAAACAAACACACCCCGTTTCAAGATTTTTCTTCCATTCAAATCTGGGGGATTCGGATTTAAGAAATATAGTAAGGGCAGGCAATACATTTGGAAATGGCAGCAGCAGATTTCGTGTCGAACCCAATAATCAAAGTAAGCATAGGAACAAAAATGCCGCCGCCGCCGACTCCTCCAACGGTTCCGCAAGCGGAGCCGAGAAATCCGATCACCGTCGCCGCTACAAGTCTCCAACTCAGCTCCAAATCCTTCACAACCAGGAAAAGAAAAAAAGGAAACCCAGATGAAAAAAATTAAGAACAAGCACATTGAGGAAAAGGGAAAAGGGTAGAGGGAAGAACGGACCGGCCATGTTTTGTCCGTGGAGAGATAAGCGGAGAGGGCGGAGGAGGAGGAGGAGGAGGAGGAAGAAGAAGAAGGGTTAGAGAGGTAGAGAACAGAGAGAACGGCTATGGAAGAGGCAGAAAGAAGGTAAAGAAGAAACCCAGAAGTGGCCATGGCGGAGAAAGAAAAAGAAGAGGAAAAAAGAAAACTCCGCCGTGGTTGGTCTCCGGCGGCCGTGGTTTTAGGATTTTTACGGAATCGTGAATGGTGGCTGTGGTTCAAATAAATAGAGAATATTTGTATATTCTTTTTTTGAAACAAAATAAATAGAGAATATTCAAATTCCAACGAGGCGATTCAATTACATAGCAAATTTAGGAGATACGTGGCGTATAACAATTGGTTGTTACCAATCTCCTGCGTTTCTTGTAACAAAACTTTTTTTTTTTTTTTTAAGTTGGGACTATTACGTTTCATGACCCAACATTTATTTATTTATTTATAAATTACGCATTTTTTGTCATTTTTGTCCTTCTTTTTTAATTTGTAAATATCTCTACATACCAAGCAATTATTTGAGGATGTCTATCCTTTAAAAAAAGAAAAGAAAAGAAATACTAATTTATACCTAAATTTTGGAGATTTTTATCCATTAAAATTTTCAACTAATAATGGTATCAATTTAAACTCTAATTTATTAAGTGTAAGTATAAAATATCGTATAAAATTTATAATTTTATCAATCAAATCTCTAAATTTTAATAAACAAATAAATTTGGACTCTTGATTGAAATTTCCTTTAAAAATTGTCAATGTATCGATCTCAATTGACCATTTTGTCAATTCAACATTTGAAGAAGTTTATATATATGTTATGAATTGATGCATTATCGATTTTCAAATGTAATCTTAATAAAGGGTCTAAGTTGACTCACATATGAAAATGTAGAAGTTTAATTGAAACAATTATAAACCTCACATGATATTTTTTCTAATGAAATTTGCAAAGTGTATTAGTTCAATGTTTAAATGATAAAATTATTAGTTCAATATTTTATTTGATAAGAGTTCAAATTTAAGGGTACATATTGATATTCTTTTTTCCAAAAAAAAATTATTAGAGGGTATTGCCACGATGTGGCCAACAATTTTATAACATATAAAAGAAAATAATTAAAGTGATTCAAATTTATAATTAATCGTTATTAAGACACGGATAGATTTAAATTCTCATCCAACAACTATTAATAAATGGGTTAGATTTAAATTCACATCCAACAACTATTAAGAAATAATCACATTTGTGGTAGCCTCGTTTTACAATTTAACCTATATATAAGTCATCTTCTTAGTACACATGCCCTGATGGCCAAATTTTTTCGTAAAAAAAAAAAAAAAAAAAAAAAAAAAAAAAAAAAAAAAAAAACAGATGTGGTTTATAAATTAAGTTTCTTGTACTAAAATATCTTAGGCTTGTTAGATTAGAAATACTATTTCTATTCACATTTTTGTATGCTTTGTTTTCAAATTTTAGTTAAAAATTCAAAATGCATTTTTTAGGGAAAAAATGCAAAAAAAATTGTACGAGACCAAACTAATTTTTTAAACACACTTATATATAGAAAGAGTTGTTATATGGATAGTATGATCACCAAAAATTAGAAAATATAGAATCTAGTATGTCAAAGAGAATCTGAACTTAACGACTTCACGTTATCTCCTTGAGTTTCTTAAGTAATTATGTTCCAGATTAACTTTATTAAGGAAGTAGCATCCTGTCTACAAGATCTAACGGACTACTCTTTGTGGAAATAAACCGAACTTGTACATATTTATAAAAAGGAAAAAAAGTTTTAGGAGAGTAAAATGCTTATGAAAAAGTTGTTCAGTACAATTTGAAGAAGTGACATATATTTATAGATTATTTGTGACCATTTGAATAGTCACGTCTTTTCTTCAAATTAGTTAATTACGAAAAAAACATGTTTATTCATTATTAATGCAACTCTACATGAAATATCATATACCATTATTCCAACGAATGTTTTATAGCCTACTTGATACATAGATAATCGTAAAACATGTCATTAAATTCATTAAAAAAACACTGATATTAAACTTTTAAGGTACATTACAACTCTCAAAGCAAGAGTACATAAATGGCAAAATGCAAAATCATTTCTAAAACAAACCAATCTTAGAAAGAAATGAAAATATAATAATTTATTAGATTATAGAAACACACATAAAAAATTAATTGGTAGGAACCAAATGTAATTAAAGTGTCAGAATTTTAAATATGTAGAAATAACCCATATAAAAAAAATCAAAAATAGAAAAATAAGAAAAATTATTTACATAGAATAATAAAATTTTAATATTATTTTTATAGAGACTGACAGTAACTAATAGAAGTCCATTGTCTTTCGGTGATAGAAATTTATATAAGTTTATCACTTATAGACGTTAATAAAAGTTTATCAATATTTATTAGTTTTTTTTTTTACTATTTTTATAAATAGTTTGATATTTTTTGTATCCATAAAAATTTCATAGAAAAATAAAGATTCGTTAATTAAAATCACATTATATATATGTGTGGGGAGATTGATTTGAAATTGTACGAATTATTTATATCGAGCTATCCCTAGCCGTCGTCATTGATTAAAAAAATTCAATAAAAACACCGAACAATTACTCATAATTTGAAATCAAAATGTAAATAATAATAATAGAAAAGCCCCCAATCATACATAAACAAACAGTAAAATATAATAATTAAAAAAACAGTAAATATAATAATAATAAAAAAAAAAAAAACAAACTCAAATGCATCACGGAAAATAAATGGAGTGTGGCTCCTTGAAGATTCCAAGTCCACGTTAATTTGGAAATAAAAAATAAATAAATCACAAAAAGTAGAATATTCTCATTTTCATGAGAAATATATAAATTAAAAATAAAGGAATAAATAAATTCGATGGGGAGAGGGCTGAGTTTGCGTGAAGTTCCGGCAGATTTACATCATATTAATTATATATATATATATAAAAAATAAATGTCAATTCATACAACAAATATATCTACTTTAATTTTCAATTTCTAAATTAGTCAACTAATCCAATTAATATGGTCACAATTTTTATTTACATAAATAGGGAAAAACTAATTTTGGTTTATTTTTATGTTATTTTAAATCATGATAGATAAATATTCATAAATGTTTCCGTTTTTGTGCGTTATCAAAATCAATACAATTAGTATGGTCCCAATTTTTATTGACATTAATGAGGGAAAATTATTATTTTTTGTTTTTTCTTTATGCATAATTTTTTTTTTTTTCGGTACAACAAATGCTTTATATATATATATATATAAGGTATTGTAATCAAAGTGTGAGGTGAAAAATCGAACATCAAATCTCGAGATCGATAATACAAGTATTATGCCAGTTGAGCTACATTCTTGTCAAAAAATATTCATAAAATAAATATAAATATATAATACTAATCCCTTAATAACATAAAATAAATAATTATAAAATCCCTAATTTTGAAAAATCTCTTAATAACGTGAATATAGCAAGTTAATAGTTTTTCTTAGGCGAAAAAAAAAAAGCTAGGCATTTCCTCGAAAAAATTGGTAGGTTAAATTCCACTTTTTGTTTTGTAATTGAAAAAATAAACAAAAACCAAATTATTTACCTACATTCATCTTATAAAATAAATTATTTTAACCTAACAATACCTAATTTAATTTTTCTATAAAAAAAAAGCAAAAAACAAAAACTTCACATTATAGTAATATAATTGTTCTTCCACAAAATAAAAATTAGAAAGATTTTTGGAATTAATCAAAGCCTTCATTATTAGTTTATCAAAGTTTCTTGATGACCTCCCTTATATCTATCTTGACCGAAATTTTTTATTTCTTTAATAAATAAAATAATTATATAAGTAGACAAGAACGGTATATTAACAAATAAAATAAAATCAACATTGAATTAAATGTGTATAATACTTTAACATACAAATATTTTTAATTGAGAAAAGGATGGGTTTAATAAGATTTCCCAATAATGCATGAGCCTTTGGAAATGATTCAATCTAATATATTTAGCTTAGGTTGAATTATGTTGTATGAATTTTCGGTATGGTTGGATATTTATTATCTAAACAAATTCTTTTAGAATATATAAATATATACCATTTAAACAATTGTTTCTTTTATATAAAATTAATTATTAAATTCAAATTCTCCTATTGAACATATATTATCAACCGCAAAGTTGAGGTTGGAGCTCCTAATATATATATCAAGTTATTAATATTTAAATATTTTTAATTTTTAAAACATGAAATTATAAATAAAACATAGTAGTTGCAAATGGCTATTTTAAGACTCATATTTTCATGGTCTACCATTGAATATATTATAATTTTTATTTTTAAAATATATTTTTGATATATCTCAAAATACTGTTGAAGATGATGATAATCTAATAATTCGATCTGACTCCTTACTACAGAAATCTTCAAAACGAGAAAATAAAAAATTTAAAAATATATTGCTCGGTGTAAAATTCAGGACTAAAAATGGATTTTATCCTATATTACTATCTGTTGGGTCATGTTTTAACCCTAAAATTTGATGAGTCAAACGTCTAATATATTTTATATAGAAAATTCACATCATTCATATTTGAACGTAGATGAATAATAATAATAGTAGTAGTAATAATAATAATAATAATAATAATAGAACTCATGGTTATGAAACTTGCATTTATTAGAAAAAGAGAGAAAAGAAAAGTGTCTAAAAAGGGAAAAGAAGAGAAGAGAAGAGAAAATAAGGTAATTAAATTCCTTTGTTAACATCGCAATTTAATTTAATTTTTTTTAAAAGGAAAAAAAGCTAAGAGCCACACGCTTATTTCCAATTGGGAAAAATGAATAAACTGTTGGGAGTGTAGCATTAAATATGGAATCCTTCGCATTTCTTTTATAAAATCAAACATCTTAGACTTTTCTTGAAATAGAATTTGCTTTATTGTTTGAAATATTAAAATTCCAACATTTTAACTCTTCCCTTTTAGCTTTCTCAAAATTAATGTTGTTGGATAACCACTATCCAACTTTCCTTTTTTTTTTTTTTTTTTTTTTTTCAATTTTATTATTTTTAAAAATTAATCTTACAAACATTATTTCTCAGATATAATTTTTTTCGATTATAAATATAGCAACCAGACTCAAAGTATTTGTAAATATATCATAGTGTAAAAAAGTTTATCAATATAGCAAAATCTAAATCTACTAGTGATAGACCATATCGCTAGTAGGGATCTATCAATGATGGTCTATCAGTGATAGACTATATCAGTAGGAGTCTATTAGAATAAATTTTGCTATATTTATAATTCTTTAAAAGTTTTTCTATATACTTGATTATTATCCTTTAAAATGCTATTTAATGTAATATTTTACCCTTTTTTCTTTAATTACTTTTAATTTTTTAAACATGTTTTAGAAAATCAAACCATATTTTCTATAAATTAAAGTCACTTTTGATAATGATTTCGTTTTTAGTTTTTAAAATTTATGTTTTTTTTTTTTTTATCAAGATTTCAATTATAGCTTTCACATTTGGTATAGAAGCACTTAAATTTTTAGTCAAATTCTAAAACAAAAATAAGTTGTCCTTTTAGTTTTAATTTTTAAAACAACCATAAGAAATGAATAATAAAAGTTAGAAACTTATTGATGAAAGTAATATTTATAGGTTTAATTTCTTAAAATAAATAAACAAATAATATCAAATGAGATCTAACATCGTTTTTAAAATTTTGATTTCGTTTAGAATTTAAATGTATGCTTTAGAAACGTGGAAAGCATACTAAGAATTTGTATTCAAACAAACATAATTTTCAAAAAATAATAAAAAATAATAATAATTGAATGGTTGTCCGACAATATCTTAACTATTCAAAACTTACCTTTTCTTTTTCCCCCCAAAATCCTAAACATTGCATAGTATTTGTATTTTTCCCTTTGTTATTTATCTATTTTTCATTAATCATTTAAAAAATGTGCAAATTTGTTTGGAAATTTGAACTGTTACCCTACTAGAATAATAGACATTACTTCAGACATTTGTCCACACAGCCAAGCCAAATAATTAACAAGCACAAAAAAATGTATATCATGTCATATTTTTGTCGAATAATATACCAAAGATCACAAACTAGGAAGGGCTAAAATTATTGATTCAATGTTTAAGAACAAAAATTAAAACGCTTGGAAAATTAGCCTAAATACTAAAATAAGTATGAAACAAGGTTTAAAACGTTGTCGATGAATATTTAAAAAAAAAAAAAAAAAAAAACTAAAAACAAAAAATCAAAAAAATATTTAATTTAATAAATATATTGTATTATATTTTTAAAACAATAACTATTATTTATATTATATTCACATCAATGACATTTTGTCATTTATTTTTATATTTTCATGAATTTTTTATAATATAATAAAGATGTCGATTCATGTCTCAAAATAGACTTCAAATCTTTAGAAGTGATGAAATGTATGTCAATGAAACTGTTACTATGTCAACCAAAAATTAATACCACGAAGTGTGGAAACTAAAACAAAAAAATTTAACAAAATAAAAAGGATACTTGCTTTAATTATGACTAAAATATTTTAAGGATATATTTGGATTGATTTGAAAAAAATGTGTTTTTCAAAAGACTCGTTTTTATTTAAACATTTTTTATAAAAACAGAATAAAATACGCTTGAAAACTATTTTGTGTAGTTACCAAACATTCAAATTTCTTTCATTTTTTTTTTTTTAAAAAAAAATCAAACACTTGAAAATATATTTCAAACACACCCTGAAAGAGAAATTTATATCAATAAAAAGAAAAAGCTTTTAGGGATTGTTTGGTTTAACTTTTAAGTGTTTAATTTTGAAAATAAGTCATTTTAGAAAAAATTGAAATATTTGACAACCACCGAAAAATAGGTTTTAAAACACTTTCGAAATGTATTTTAAACAATTTTTATCAAAAGAGTTTTAATAAAAATGATTTTCTTTTAATAATAACAATTTCTCTAGTCAATCCAAACATGCTTTTAATTTCGGACTATCTAAAAATTTCGTAGCTCATGAACAAGTAAAAACCATACATTTACTTTTATTCTATACTCTACTTATATATTCATAACTAAACTTGCTTTATTTGTACCAAAAAGGGGATTACAAAATACAAATAAAAATTAGCTTAACTGTGAGCCCTTTTTATTTTATTTTTTATTTTTTTTAAATTCAAGAATCATAAGAAAACTCGAACTCTCCATATTTGATATAGTTATTAGTGTCTTTATCTATATATTTGACGTAGAGATATGATATATGGATATGTATGTTTAGGATGTGACACAAGAATATTTGATAGTATTGAAATTTAGACAATCAATAAGGGCTGAAGTATGGTCATCAAGTTTAAATTTCCTTTGAGATTTGAAGTGATGTCATTTTCTTGTGGAGGACAAAAATTGACTATGACCTACAAGAGAATTGTGATTTGATTTGGTTTTCTTTTCTAAAATATCAACCATTCATTTGGGACTTTAGAAATCATTATTTTGCTTTAATGTTACTCTAAGTTATATTGTGTCTGTGTTTTGAGAATATTATAAGTAAACTCTAACTTTTGAAATTTATGTTATCAAGTTGCCATATTTATGTAATTTATTATCATGTTTTTTCTTTTCAAATTATTCTCTTTTTAGTCTCCCTCATGTTTATCTTTTGTCTATTTTGGAAATGGAAAAATAAATAAATATTAGAAAGAAAAAAAAGAAGAGAAGAACGACAAATTTTAATTTAGAGTCCAAAATATTGGACGAATTAAAACCTCACATTAATAATTATATCAATTTAAACCCTAATTTTTTTTTATTTTATTTTCTTTCTATTTTGATGGAATTTTTTGAAGAAGGATATTTTCATTAGGTGACTCTAACTTATTTAAAATAGAATGAAATAAAAATAATAATAAAATATCCTTTTGGTCTCAAGGTTTTGAGTCTAATCTCTATTTAATTTCTAGATTTTAAAATGTCACATATTTAGTCTTTAAGTTTTGAGTTTGGTTTCAATTTGCTTCCTAGATTTCAAAATATTACAATTTTACCATTGACATTTGAATTTTACTTCAATTTGGTTCATATGTTTCAAGATTTACACTTTTTACCGCGATTATTCATTAAATACCCACTTATGTCTTTAGGGTTAATTTATGTTAATAAATTAAAATTCATTAAAAGAATTAAAATAAATTAACTTTCAATATTTTTAAAACTTTTAAAAATTAAATTTAAAATTTTACTTCATTATTATTTTTAATCAATTGATAAAAATTGACGTCAATGATTAAAAGTATGCATTTAATGAAAATTTAGGTTACAAAATATAAAATCATGGAGTCTAAGGACCAAATTGAAACAAAAATCAAATATCAAGAGTAAAATTGTAAGATTTTGAAATTTAGGATTAAACTGAACAAAACACAAAACTTGAGAATCAAATGTGTAACATTTGAAAACCTAAAAATCAAATAGAAACTCGACCCAAAATTTAGGATGAAAGTATTTTAATTGATATATATATATTTGTAAATATATGAATAAATAACTAAAGCTAAATTGGGACGACAAGCATTGAGAAAAGGAGGGTACGATAGTTGACTAAGTTAAAAAAAGGTAAAGAAAAAGAAAAATAAATTACTATCATCTCTATCTTTCCACATTGACAACTAAATAAAGTACATTATCCTTTTCCTCCTTGGTACAATGGTCACGTGAGAAAAATAATATATATATTTTATGAAGATAGGGGACAGCAATAATTAGGGAGTAAAAAATGTGGGTAATTTATATTAGTCTTAGGTATGGTATATATAAAATTTATTTTTCACATTTTAAGGGTTTCGACATTGACATTAATTGTGATCTATATTTTCATTAACGTTAAATTGTTTAACAAGTATAAAATATCTATTTATTAAGTCAAATATTTTTTTTTTAACTTTTCATTTTTATAATTCTTTTTTAAATATCCATTGGCGTTCCTATTTTATCAATATATTCGTAAAATTGAAAATTTGTCATTTTAGTCAACATTGACATCTTAAACTTTAGTTTTGGGGTGAAGTCTATGAACTTGCATAATTGTAGAAGATTATTGAAGGTTCAATTTTTATCATTTGAGATTTTGATTTCTACAATTATAATAAATTTGAAGGTTCAATTTTTATACCAATACAAATTTGAAGTCTTTAATTTTATAATTGAAAATTTGAGAGATGTAATTATAATTATTATCATAGTTTGGGGCGATTTTTAATATTTTTAGTAACGAAAAGATCTGACAAGACATTCCAACGTACTTTGATGGGGTGGACAGCTAGAAAATTCTTGTCTTCCTTTTTCTCTCTTCGCAGCCCAACAGAAAATCAAAATTTAGGATGAAAAATCTTAAATTAGTGTTGAATTATTTTCATTAAAAAATAAAGACAGTTTTCCAAAATAAATAACAAATAAGTAAAACCTTTGTTCGGGGCTCTTAAAATAATAAAGAAAAAAAAACTTAAACAAATAAAATTTTGACCAACATTGAGTTTCAAATCAAAACTTTTAAATAGCTTGAAAACATAAACTAAGCGGAACCGATTTACATGTCCCATATGGCACAATCACAGGTCCCTCTCGTCACCCGTCGGTCCATTCCTATCATTACCTGAAAAACATAAATTAAAAAAGGTTGAGTATAAAATACTCAGTAAGTGATCCCATTACCGGGATCAGGGTATGCATCCACGAGCAAATAAAAATAGGTCATGGCTTATACAGCTACATCGATTTTTTATGATGAAAGGAAAACCAAAAGACGTACTATCTTGCCTTGAAATACATGTCTAGCGGCCCGTAGGCACACCGTCAAACATAATAATAACATGAACGTGAACCCATCGACTCACGCATGTCTAACGACCCGTAGGCACACCGTCAAACATGATAATAACATGAATGTGAACCCATCGACTCACACATGTCTAGCAGCCCGTAGGCACACCGTCAAACATGATAATAACATGAATGTAAACCTGTCGGTTCACGCATGTCTAGCGGCCCGTAGGCTCGCCGTCAAAACATGAAACATGAAAATAAAAGTAACATAAACGTAAACCTGTCGGCTCACGCATGTCTAACGGCTTGTAGGCACACCGTCAAACATGATAATAACATGAATGTAAACTTGTCGGTTCACGCATATCTAGCGGCCCTTAGGCACACCTTCAAACATGATAATAACATGCGTCAAGGCGAGATAATAAACCGCTTTACTGGTCTATTCATGCATCACATACATAATATCAGTATTGATTAGAAATTCGAACATGCTCATAATACTTATAACTGACAGGCAACAAGTAAAACATAATGACAAAATCATGCTTCACGAGTCCATTAGTTAACTTTATAATTCTAAACTAGGTCGCCTGGCACAAATGCACCGATATTAGTACCACTTACCTCAACTTGATAAAAAACGCAAAACAAAATCTCCTTAGAACTTATTTAGCACACTTGAATCAACCTAAAGTTGTGGCTTGGTCCAAGACAAATTCCAAAACTTGATTCAATTAGCCAATCTGATCAAGAATTAAATTTCAAAATCAATAACTTAATTTTCCACTATTACTCTCAATCCAAAAGAATAACCAACCAATAACTTACCCAAAACTTACTGATGTTTACCAATTTTATGCAAAACGAAAAATGGTCTCTAGCTTGATGGTTAATGCCTCAAAACTTTCAAATCTTGAATCTAAGATTTTTCTCAAGATTTCGGCAAAGATCGGGCAGTGGCAGCTGATGGCGTGTCGACTTGTGGCTACCATAGATAGGCAGCAGGTGTTGCTGTCGGACAACATAAATTGTTTAGGCTAGCGGCTGGTAGTGAGGGTCTTGCATGAGGAGGGTTTGCGAGGGTGGGAGAGAAGGAATTTCTAGTTTTACAAATTTTATTCAGCAGCAATTACGAACATACCAGAGCTCTAAACAACGAACCAACTGTTCAAAATGAAACTCCATATTTCTCGAACCAAATTTGAGCACGATCCAACGATTCAAACTCTGGCAATTGACAATTTTGTGGAAGCTGTCTGCTGAAAAACTGAATTGCTTTCTCTCCAATTTTTTACCACTTCCACTCTCATTTGATTTCGAAAAAAAATCTCAATTCTTTTATTTTTTTTTTTCAAATTTTGAAAAGATAAATAAAATATTTTATCAAAATATCTCCAAAATCTCCAAAGATTCTATTAAATTTAGAAATCAATTAACTTTTTAAATTATTTTAATTTGGGCTTCAAAAACCAAAATTAAAGGCATAAGATCCATCAATTTGATACAAATTAAATCCTTCCAAATATTTAAATCAATTAAACCACATGAAATTAATTATCTCTTTAATTTTTTTTAAGTTGGCCCTAAAATCCAAAATCAAAGGGAAGCAAAATTCAATATTTTCAAAATAATCAATTCGAATATCTAATCAATTAAATTCAATTTAACCAATAAAAGTTTTTTTTCAATTATTTCAATTTAATCCCAATTTTTCAAATAGAAAGAAAATTTAAACTCAATAATTTTAGATAATTAACTTAAATTTTCCTAAAATTCGGGATGTTACATTTAACATTAGTTTTTTCTTTTTTTTAAAAAAAGTTATTTTGTTAGTATATGTGGGGGGTTTTAGCATAAATGTGAATAGTGGACTTGTTTTTTAACAATTCATCGGATATCACGTGTGTATATATGAGAGAAAATCAGTTAGAAATAGTATACAGACATTCTAATCTAACACCATTAGGATCAGTAAGTTTTATGCCATTCCCTATTCTTAATGAACAAGCAATGAACCTAATGTTTTCAATCGCGATGCTGTTCACATCTAAATGGGTTCGAGCAGTACTCATGCAACAAGTGGCAAGTGTTTGACATCCCATACTCACATTTTATGACAGTTGCTCATGATTTAACATGAACTACGAATATTTCATTGAAGACTACTATAAATTGTCAACATACGTTGCATGTTACTCTCCTCAATTTCAACCTCCCGCACAAAGATTATTGGATTCCACATCCTAATATGCCAGTCTTACATATTGATCCATCGTTGTTGAGGAAACCTAGTAGACCAAGGAGTTCATGGTACAATAACGAGATGGACTGGATATAACCTTAAGTATGGTGTGGATTTTGTAATCAGTTAGGTCACAATTGGAGAAAATATCATTTGTTATAAAGACAGACACTAAATAGTTAGGGATTTTTATTGTCAATATTTTTATGCTGCAATTAATATTTTTATTATGTAATTAACGCCTTTTTTATTGTGTAATTAATATTTTCATTATAATTTATTGTTTAAGTTCTAATTTATTTGTATGTTTTACTCGAAATATAAATAAAAATTTTCTTTTAAATAATGAAACCCGGGACTTATTGATCTTGATATTTTATACGATCAATCTATTCATTGATTGTTAGTTGTATGGCAAGATCGTACTATAGGCGAGATATACTATAGATGTCGAGAGGCGGTTATTCATCGAACTACACCACTCCACCATAGAATACTGCCACTACTTTGTACATTAAAATTTTATGGAGTGGCCAGATTGGGTCTTATTCAGTTAGATTGACATCTCATCTCTGCACTGGTTGAGAGATGGAGGCCAGAGACGAATACGTTTCATGTGCCTACTGAAGAGTGCACTATTACCTTACAGGACATAGAAGTATTGTTTGGGTTGCCTATTGACAGCGAGCTTGTTACCGAAGTAATGTATGATGATTGGCTTGATATTTGTCAAATGCTACTCAATGTGACCCCACCTATTAATAATTAGAGGATCAAGATTAAGTTTAACATGGTTAGGGATACATTTCCAGGACTTGATGATGAAGCAGACAAGGAAGCTGTCATGAAATATACACGAGCATATATACTATATATGATGAGTGGAAGTCTGTTTTCTGAAAAATCAAGTCACTTCATGCACTTGATGTTCCTACTGTTGTTAGCCAACCTATATGAAGCGAGACGATATTCTTGGGGTGGAGTGTGTTTGGCATGGCTGTATAGACAAATATGCAAAGCAACAAAACTTAACGTTCGTGAAATCATTGGGTCTCTAATACTTATATAATTATGGGCTTGGGAACAATTTCCAATAATGGCTCCATAGCTTCGATATGTCAATGATCATCAATTAGTTGGACGAGCCTACGATTCTCGGTATGTTATTCCAATTTAATTTAACAAATGCTTTTATAAGTCTGATATACTTAATTTGAAAATTGAAATATTAATTTAATAATATAGGTGGAGAGACCAATTTTGTGTAACTAGGTCAACTACACATGTTGTAAGTCAGTATAAATACATGTTGGTCTGCTTCAACCTGATTAGGTACATGAATATTGAACCCAATCGAATTTTTTGTACATATTTTTTTTTATGTACTTGTCTTTAATATTTTTAATAAAATATGTTATGTCTCAGATTATTGGGGAGTCTTACAAAGCTATCATGGATATTTTGCCCAATTTTTGTACAAATGGTCAAGACATATGGCGACACTAAGTCCTCTCACATGTTTTCACATTGGTGAGCGACATCTTTCTGGTAATCAGATAATTTGGTTTCCAACAAGATGTCCCATCAGAGTGCAATACCGAACCTCTGCTACATGATATTGATATGAGAATTGCAGATTGGTTAAAAAAAGTTGCACATTTGGTCGTGCGATGCCGCTTTTGTAGAAGGTTTATTGCAATGGGAATTTCGATTGGGCAAGTCCATAGAGATGCAACTCAGAATTACATCAATTGGTTAATAATATTACAAGGCGTTATAATACTCGTCTGAGAGCAGCAGTGGGTCATTTGGTACATAATTAAATATTGTCTAACTATTTTAAATTTTTATTTTAAATATCGTCTAATTGTTTATAATTTACAGAGATTGAGCAATAATATCCTTCATGATGTTGCAAATGATCCAAACCAGGTTCTTACTGTATGTAGTAATAACGAGAGCTACATAGAGGAGATACATCATATGCACGATAATACCTATTGCTCCTCCACCAATTCCTAGGTGTAGGAGACGTGCTCGAGTAGAAAAAGATGAGTTTGATGAGATCCCCACAATGTGGAAGAATTGCCTATTATGACGCAGATGTAGAGCCAAATTGGTTATATTAGTCCGATGATGTTGGTTCAGGATATTATGATTAAGAGACTGGTCCCTTGTCTTCATACATGCATGGACATGAGTGCGATCGTGGAGAGCATAATAATTATTTATACTATGAAGCTCCTACAGTGGTCTAGAGCCATCATAGGATCAAGAGAATCCGAACAACATCAAGAAGAACCATAGCAACTTAGAGCTCAAAGTTAACGACAACAACCAGCCCGAAATCAACAACGTCTGCCTTGTGGGACTCATTGAATTTATTATTTTTTTAGACTACAATAGAATATTCCTCCGATTTTTCGTTTTATTTTTCCTGATTTTCATATTTGGTTGTTTATTTTGGTTACATCGTCTACTTAGCTACTACTAGGGCAAAAGAGCGAAAGGACGTGGTGAAGGTGAACTAGGAAATCACGTGGATGAAAGCTTATAGCGGTGGGATGTCGGGGTCTACACATGAGCCACGTGGCTACAGTTTGATCTTCGTGTAGCAACACGCTCTCGGGCAGCGCGTGTGAATACGTGGGATCGATTTCTCTTAATACTTTTTCAATTTAAAACTTAAAGGCCCGATGATGTCTAGTGGAATGTTTATTGGCTATGTGGCCGAAGTTGCATTTCTACCATCACATTAAAGTTTTTCCCAATGTCAAACTTATTCATGGACCAATTCCTTGCTTTTATGATTTCCACACTATTTTGTGTGTTTTCATCAATTTTTTTGTGCATGGAACAAAAATGTCTTACTCATGCTTCGGTGATATCATAATTTGGTGCTGTTGTTTATTATTGTTTAATATGTTTTATGGTTACATATAATGTTGTAATTTTGTTGGGTAATCAGTGGAATTTTCTCCCACTCTTTTCTGGTTTCATTATATTTGATCTTATGCTAGATAATGGCTTTAATTTTCTTCTTCTTCTTCTTCTTCTTCTTCTTTTTGTTTTTTTGGCATGTACCATTTTATGAATGATAATAGTGATTTAAGCCATGAGTATGGCACAATTTATGTTTTTTTTTTCGTTGGGTTATATTGATATGTTTTAATATCAACCATAATGTTCTCATGTCGTTACGTTTCGAACATAATGAATAATGTTTCAAGTTCATTTGTTACCTTATTTGGTTTTATTTCGTGAGAGCCTGTTTGGTAAAGTTATTTATTTTGTTTTACAAATATTTGATGATCGGTTTCACATAAATGTCATCAACGATATGAAATTGTTGTACCACATTTTGGAGGAAATCATGGAGGAAAAATAATGAAATTTTTTATTTCAGATGATGACAGTGTAGGATATTCCAATCTCTCTTACAACTTGTAATGTGGCAATTTTTTTTTTCAAAAAAAAAAAAATCAAATGCCATTGTAATGTTAAAGGATAAGTCAACAAAGAAAAGTTGCTTGCATATAAAAAATATCTATGCAAAAGCCACATTTTGAGTGAACTAGATACCACACTATATAATGTGTATAATGTGGACTTGGCCAAGATCCATGGGAATCATCAGAGAAAAAATAATATATATAAGTCAGAAGATACCATAACAATGATATTTTTTGTTAGAAAATTTATGTTCTATAAAATGATTGATTCCAATACCATGATAAAACTTATCTAATGAATATGTTTTGCCGCTTGAATGTAAATTATGTTTTGTTTATAGAATTTTAAGTATGGAAACATAGAAAAATCCTTGTGAATTATGGAAAATTTGAAGTCTTCTTAAAATCTTATGTCATTGTGGGTATTTGAGAAAAGTGATTATTCCCAATTGATATTCTAAGTTTGAGAATATTGGATAAAAATTTAAAAAGGGGTTGAGATATATTTGAGTTGACTACAAAATTTTGTATGGTATTCCTAAAGTGTGAGGCTACAAAATTTTTGTTTGGTATTCTAAAGTGTGAATACAACCTATACCTCTTAATTGAATAATAATAAGTCTCGACACATATGACGAAGACTTAATATAATCAGACAACTACTTTCTAGTAGAATTATCACAATTGGCTTTGTAAGGTCAGAAGATAATATTGCAGATCTGCTTGTAAAAGGCCTAACTAGAGAGTTTGTTGAAAATTCATCAAAGAGAAAGAGATTAAAACCTTTAATTTTAAAAAGTTAACTAGAGAGGCAACTCAATCTAGTTAACTGGAGATTCCAAGATCTAGGTTCAACAGGCAAACCAACCTCTGGATTAACGTAGTGAGCACTGCACTGATTTTTTTTTTCTTACCCATTCTAGGATGACAAGACAGTGGAAGTTTGGTTTTTAGGTAAGCACTATGCTTTTAATGATTTCTATAGGTTGTTGAATAATTATTTATGAAAAAAGCATATACGATGTTTTTTTTTTCCTTATAGGAATCACCTATGTGAGTGTGAAGGGGTCACTTCTATGAAAATTTAAGGCGAATTCTCTAAAGCACTCATGAGACCAGACGATGTTCAAGACAAAAATGAACACAATTATGAGAAAAAACTTTGTTATAATGAGAAATTGTGTGACTTCAATTGTCTTAGTTTACTCTAGAACGGCTACTAATTCAAGGCATCAAGTCCACTGATTAGCTAAGTAAACTCAATTGATGTTTCACTAGGGAAAGTTAAATCTGTTTACTTATCTTGATGCAAATTCTTCATTGGAAAATAACGAACGTTTTTTTTTCTTTTATCATGAATTATCAACTTACCATTTATGAGGGAGGATTTTGGAATAAATGGTAGTGATCTTTCTTATAGAGTTGCATTGTTTCATGAATGAATATGTCATTTTGAAAATAACCAACTTGAAGAAGAGACACAACTATTCGAATGACCACATATAGTTTATAAATATGTCTCTTTTTCATATTGCTTTTTAGAACTTTTTCATAACACTTTTATCCTATTAAAACTTTCTCTTTTTTTATCAAGTCGTTGAAGTTTGGTTTATTTCCACAAAGTATAGTTCGTTGGATCTTATGGATGAGGTGTTGCTTCCATAAGAAAGTTAATCTGTTTTAACCTGGGAGACAATTACTCAAGAAACTTAGATACTAGAGTGAATAAAATTGTCTTAAGGAGACAACGTGAGGTCATTAGCTCAGATTCTCTTCGATATATCGAGTTATATATATATATATATATATATTTGATGATATTACTATCCATACAAAAATTTTAAGACACAAACGAGATCTGACCCCGCTTTTGAAAACTCATATTCTTTTGGACTTTTGCTCACATATGACATGAGGTGAAATTATTAGAACGATAAAAATGCTTTCATGATGGGTTTCACTTCTTGATTCTCATTCCCTTCTTCAAACTCATGCTCCATTTTGTTCTTCCTTCTCTTATTCGATCTATAATTTTTTCAAGGCACAGAGCAAACTTTTTGAAGATTCATTTTTCTCTACTATTCTTCTTCAAGATTTTAGTAAAGCAAGAAACAAAACTTGGAGAGGAATCGAGGTTCTTTTTTTCTTTTTTTTTTCCCTTCTTCTTCTTCTTTCAGTTTCTGAGAAAGATGGAGAGCAAGGGCTGAGAGCAAGAAGTAAAAAGATTTCTAAACACGTAAAAAGAAAATTGAGAGCAATCGTGGATTGAGAAGAGAGATCAAGAATTGAGGAACCAACCCATAAAACATGCATTGATAACTTATAGAATACAAGTTATTATAGCATTTTATTTATAATAATGAGGGTAGATAAGTAGAATATGTGTTGATTTTACTAAGAATTCATTCTGAACATTATACTTGCGCTGAAGTACACTAAAAATCCTCGCTGACCACATATCATGGGTTAAATTTCATCCAAGTGTATATTTTGCAGTTGATTGCAGGAGCTGTTCGCATGCACCGAACTTCCACCCGATGAACAAATATTTGATCACATGCCTTGGGATCCTTGACCTAGTTTCAGCAGATTTTCCACCACAATTTCATAATGTTGACCATGATTGCAATGTTGACATTATCACCTACCACGTCAGAAGATGACGATTGATAGAGCGGGAATCCCAATAATTGTCAACGTATGGCTCTATAAATAGAGCCTTGAAGCCCATGAAGAAAATGTTCAAGAGTTGAGATTTTTTCCTGAGAATACCCTTAGGTTCAATCTTTGTACCATAAGCAAAGAGAGAACAAAGAGCATTTTTCTGAAAACTTCCATTTCCAAACTCCACCAAGATTCATCATCGGAGCTTCACCAGAGTAAAGAGTCTGAGAGGGCATTCTCCATTCCACACTACCATCTCATCACCAGCAGCTTTGACATACATCTGTTGGAAGCAAGAAACTGTTGACAACTGCCATATTCTTTAGTTCTTTACTATTGTTTATTGTTGTATTGCATTTGATTTAAGAGATTATACATTTTGTAAACAACTACTCTATTTCTATCTATCTATATCATCATATCTACTTTCATCATCTTCTCTATTACCATTGCTTTCTTATTTACCATGGGTAGCTATTCATCGGGTAAAGGGGGAGGTTAATGTAGGATCTAAAGGCAACACTAAAGTGGGGGTGAATAGGGTTGACTACCAAATTTTTTAAAAAATAATTTTATCTTCAAACAATGTTCAATAAAGTCAACCCATTAATTTGATTAAAGAAAATTTATGCAAGACAAAACTTAAATCATGCAAGCTATGATAACTTCAAATTTAAAGACAATTTAATTAAGGATAAATTTAAATAACACACTAAAAATTAAATCATGCAATTTGGAAAGATTAAAAAAATAACTAAGACAAGAAGCAAAAAAATTGAAAACAAGAAATAAAAGAGAGAGAGAAAGAGAAAACACCGGAAATTATAGTGGTTCGGCAAATTGTCTACTCCACTCTCTAAGACTCCTTCTTGGGTATTTCACTAAGTGATCCTCTTGCAGGTGAGGACCAAACTGACACACGACCCTCTTTTTCATAGGCTAAAGAGAAACCCAAGATCCTTTTTACTGGTACAGGATCAAACCAATTTCTTTTTCTCACAACCATACCCACACCTTAATACAATTCCCAAAAATTAAAAGAAAACCTCACAATAGTACCTCTTGAAGGCTAAATACACAAGTTGGGCACTAAAAAAAAACTCACAAAAAAAACTCCAGGCCAATTTAGGAGCAAGGAGAACAATAATTTGAGATAGAGAGATTTGAGAGCTTAAGACTTGATAGCTTTTGGTGTGTGCATGAAGAGTAAAATCAAGTCGAATTTATAGGTGAGGGGAATAAATTTTGGCTATTGGATATAATTGCAAATGAAGGGTGGAGATTGAATAAAAATAGAAAAGGAAAGGATTTGAAAGGAATTTTGAAAGATTGGAATTATTGAGATTTGGAAAATAAAAAGGATTTGAAGGATGAAAATTTAGGAAGGAAATCAAATTGGAAAAGGCTGAAATTTGTGAGAATTTGGAGAAAATTGGATCAGGAAATTAAAGGAAAATAAGAAAATAGCTGGATGACACGCGCATAGGGGAGGAGATTGAGCGTCACGAGCCGCATTCTGTGAAGAAACCGCAGGCACGTACGGCGCACGCGTGCGTCCGCGTGTGAAGTTGGGTGATCGCCACTTGTCATTATTTCATTTGTCCACGGTCGCCACGTTACCTCCACATCATGTGACACGTCATCGCCACGTCAGCAAAAAGTGACTGGTTGAAGTGTCACATCATCTTCCACGTAATCAATATTGACTATTTGTGTGCCACGTCAACAAGGTGCCACGTGTCACTGCCACGTTGGATTTCTTCTCCAATCTTCTTTTGCTTATAACTTTCTCGTTTGAACTTCGATTTGAGCGATTCAGATTGCATTGGAATCGTCTTTTCGAGCTCTACAAGATAGTGACTCTGAAACACTGAAAATATTAGTACAAAAAATCTGAGTTTGTTATTATCAAAATACTTGGTTTGATTGAAGCCCTAAAGCTAACAGTTAATACTATGAACTAAGTTGAACCTTTAAAGGTTAACCTTGTTCTCTTAGTGTATGACTATTTAAATGTTTGCCCGTGATTACTCATTGAGTTAAGTAGCTATGACTAACTGCCCGAGAGGGTAAGTAGTTGTGGATCTCATTAAGCAAAGTAAGAAGTGTTTATAGAGATAGAAGTAATCTTATACTCAATGCAACATCATTCACGCGTCATAGAAATATGACAAGTGTGGCTGGCCGCTGAGAGGTGTGCGATGAACGGATGTTACGAGTCAAGATTATCCTTAAAAGTTAAACTTAGGGATTTGACATTGATTTCCCCTAAACCCTGTCTTTTCCATATATTTTACACACGTTAAAGCTATTGTCTGTCTTAGTTTTCTTAGAATGAAACTTGAAGTATTCCTTGCTTGTTTAGATACTTTCAACGCATAGACTTATTTAATCTCATGATTTTTTACTTTCCTATAATTATCTTAGTTCTTGCCGCATTCACATAATTTCCTCACATTCATAGTATAGATCCCTGAATTTAATCTCGATTCACACCGAGAAACTTGTAGTTAGTTTATACTTGGCGAACTATAAGAAAACTTGGGACAAACGCATGATTAACTACAACTGAGCGCATAATTAGATCAATGCATAGACTTTCTAGTGTAGTTCACGATAGATGCATACATACAGCGCAACAAGTTTTTGGTGTCGTTGCCAAGGATTTGACAATTGATTGAGTGTTTGAATTTGTGTTTTTGCAAGAACCTCTTGATTTTTAGGAGTATTATAGCTTGTGCGACTAGGCAACAAACAATATATGAGTACATGTACTAAACCTAAATTCAATATTGACCTTGAGATCGAGAGAAATTTTTGTCGCCGACAAAGAAGAAATAGAAAAAGAAGGAATATGGCTTGAAAAAACTCTTAATAAAGAGACCCATGAGCGGAAGCAAGATCTTTCCAAGCCCATTGTGATAGAATAAAACATTTACAAATATACAATCAAGTTATGCATTTTGGAGTAAATTACAAGCATGCTATAAAAGGGAAATACTAAGGTTCAAGCGAACTTACCCTTGAAGAACTATTCTTCTCATTCCCTCAAACTTACTACACGATCGTTCACCAACACGAACATCATGCCTCAGCAATCTCCTCGATCACGAACAAACAACACTCGACCCTCGAGCAAGAAGTAGACATCACCAGAAGGCTACCTTGGTATTCTCGGTGTGAGAATCTAGGAATTATGGGCTTTGTAGAATTTGGTAGAGGGTAGGAGGAATTTTACAAATCGTGTAGACGTCCGAGTAAGTGGGAGATATTTTTAGTCTATCGTATAAATATTTTTAGTCCATTATTCTCTTAGAAACCTGACTTGATTACACCTACTGAACTCAATGGTTCTCTCCTAGTCTATTCACTATTCATCCCAAATTCCTACAAAGTCACCACGTCGACATTGACACCACCAACACTGCTCCACATCTTGATGACCCAAGCCAAACTTTAATTGAATCTTCATTTAGCAGCCATATTCTACAATTGTTATCTAATGAGTCTCATGAAATCAATACCATATTCTACAATTATTATCCAATGAGTCTCGAGAAATCAATACCATTATGTAGAAACTATATGAATTAGGTCATGAGTACTATCAAGACTGGTGGAGGTTCTTCTTCCCAGAGACAAGCTTGATTTTTTTTAAGCCAGAAAGGAGACATGGAGTTGGAGATCTGAAAGGGAGTTCGATTTGTTTGTTATTTGCTTGTTAGTGGTTCTTGGTTTTGATGGCTTTGGTGTTGGTTATTTGATTGATTTTTTATTTTTGGTTTTGTTTGGTTGAATGAATGACTTAGTTTGTTTCCTTTCTGTTGTAAAGACTTCTGCTCATTTGGTTGTTATTGTTGTTATCTAGACTTTATTTTTGACAACTCTTAGTTTGATGATTGGTTATTAAATATTCTGCCTTAAAAAAATATCAACCAAAGGGGGAGTTTGTTGGAGATTTGTTGATTGCCTCTATATTTTTCTAAGGCAAGTTCTAGTGATTTTTGCCGTGGTCACAAATGATATCTTAACATCGGTCTCAGACATTACTAATTCATGTAGAATATTTTACTTTCCTAATATGGAAATTATATGGGGAATATTTTTTCTTTCCTATTCTAGAAAATCTCAGCAATTGTATATTGCCCGCCATTTTCCTTATTTGTGGTGCAATTTATTTTGACTGAAGGAGGAATTCTTTTTGAATTTTTTTCCTTAATTGGTTACGATTTTTATAAGGAGAATAATGACTTTCATTTAGGGTTGTCGCATTTGTTCATCATGAGAGAGTGTTTTTATTCTTGGTGACTGATTTATGCAACATGGTGTTTTGATCTTTGCTCACTTTATTCCATTGTGCGTATCCATTGGTTGAATTGTTAAAGAATTTGAAGATAACTTCTGCCTTAGGAGAAGCCTAAAACATTGCTGAAGAGAATGGATTCTCGGTCTCAGGGGGAGCTTAAGACTTCATTCTCAAGAAGGATTTCTCCATCTTAGAGAGGACCTAAGATTCGTCAGTGAAGGGAGTTCACTACAAGGAAGATAGTCAAGTGGAGAGAAGCCTCACATACTGTTGGAAGCTGAAGTATTCAACACGAATACTATCACACTTAGGGGGAGACTAAGTACAATTGAGAGTGAGTTTCACATCTAGAGGGAGCCTAGATGACTTGTGATGTGAGCTCTACGTGAATCACTGTAGTAGTTGATGTATTATAGATAAGTACTACGTTGTAATTGTTTTACTCTTTAATATTAGTGAATTATCTTTCCTCGACATATTGCCCACCAGACATAGATGATTTATCGTTGAACTGGGTTATTAAGTCATATGTGCCTTTACTTGTTTTCTTGTTGTTAGTAATTTTTTATTACAGTGCTTGTTAGTATTTTTCGTTTAACATTCGTATTTTGAGTAACGAATCATCTTATCGCTCTTTCAAGTTCCTATAGTTATAAGATATAATAGCAACACTAGAGCGGGTGATTAGGGTTGTCTACCAATTCTAATTTTAAAAGTCTAAATATGATAACTAAACTTGAATTTTAATTTAAAAACATCAAGCAAAAAATTCAAGTTAGTAATGTATATCACAATTATGCAAATCAACAAAATAATCCTAACATACAATCTAAAAATTAGAAAACAAATTAAGTGCAAAAATAAAAAAAATTAGGGAAAAGAAGACACTAAATTTATAAATTATAGTGGTTCGACAATGTGTTTACGTCCTCTCTAAGACTCTTTGATTATTTTATTCTCTTGTAGATGAGTACAAAACCTATGCAACTTTTTTTTAACTTAGGTTAAAAGAGAAATCTGGATCATTTTTACTAATCTAGGATCTAACCAGTTTCTTTTTCTCACAATCCAGGATGCACCCGTACCTTAATACAAATAGAAATAATGGAATTGAAAAACACTCTAAAAAATATTGATATACAAATGTTAGGCACTTAAAATATCTCAAAATAGTCTTATTTTGAGAGACTTTCCTACCAATAATATGGTCTATCACTGTTAAATTCTACTAACAATATAGTCTACAATTTCGTTACATTGTGCTATATTTACAAATATTTTCATTAGGTTATGTCTCTTTCAACCCTATATTTGTTAGGTTTTTAAGAGATCCTAATTAAAAAGAAAACATCTAACGAAAACATCTTGTTTCAGCAAATAATTTCAAAATTCCCACGTTTTTTTAACACACCTAATCGAGCACCCATCCAACTCCTAAGCTTTTCCCAAAATAGGAGAATCAATAAATTCAGAGTACAACTTTTTAATAACAAGCTTTGGTTTTCATAAAACCAAAAAGTGTAATAAAAAAATCATCATTCAATTGTTGTCATCATGTATTCAATTCAACCTTCCTTCTTATCAAATTAAATGATTAATCCTTTAATATACAAAAATGTGAAGACAAAAATAAAAATAAAAAACCAATATATAGCTATACACATTCCAATTAATTACCACCCAAAATAATCAACGATCACGCAGTCTAAGATTGAGTCTTCTAAGCCACACAGAATGAAGTATCATATGATACACATCAAATCTCTTTGGCGGTGAGTTCACTTCAAAATGTCTCCTAACTTTCACCACTCTCCTATACATTCTCAAGTACTGCCGGGTCGATATTCCCGTCAAGATCGTCTTCAAGTTCGGAATGTCCTCGACCGAGACTTCCACAGAGAAAGATTTCCAATTTATCACATCGCTGAAGGGTGGGACGTAGTGGTCGGAAATCAGGACAGGAACGCACCCGGTGTAAATGGCTTCCACAATTCTTGGACTAGCGACTTCGTAGCCACTCGGGCAGAGGCAGAACTTGCTCTTCCTCATCATGTCAATGTAAGAGACTCCTTTGGGGAGGTACTGATGGACTTGAATGTCTCGGTCTTGATTCTCCCATTGCTGGATTAGAATGGGCCTTATTGGGCCGTGAAGCCCACCGGCGAAGAAGGCCAGAATTGGGCGGCGGGAGGGAGATGGGCCGCCAAGAAATCCGGTCAAGAAACCTGTCTGCAGATTGATTTCTGGGAATGATACGTCCTTTGATGGGTTGAAGCCTTCGGAAGTGTTGGCGTTGCAGAGCACTCGAATCGAGTTTTTGTATAAATGGGGAACCGACTTCGATGCTTCCGGACCCTGAAAATCAGGTCAGGCCCGTTTATAATCATAAAATTGGTACAGTCAATTTTGATTAGTATATTTTAGCTTTGCTGGCTCACAAATTGAAGGGATAATTTAGCGATATGAACAAAACACTAAATAATGGTGTAATCTAGTGGTTTAATTTTGAACAATGTGAACTACTTACCCAATCATGGCAGGAGAGCATGAAATGATCTGCACCAAGTGTGCGATTCCAGAACGGATATTTGGTTCCAATGACATTGATGTAATCAACGACTGTGTGTCGTATTGGAGTGAAGTCATGAGAGTCATGAACATAGACGAACCGAACGAGCATGGCAACACTAAGAGGAAGGAAGAAGACATGGGCCTTTTCGGGATCTTTGGTCCGAAACCGGGAGTCCATTTCGATGGCGTGGATGAAGTTGCCTTCAGTTGAGTAAATGCTCTTGCAGGGGCCATTGTGAAACAGGGGAGGCTCTCCTTCTTCATAAACGAAGATCTTCAGCTCCTTCTCCATTTCTATGTAACTCCTGCGATTGCCATTAATGGAAGTCGGCGTGAGAACGAATAAGAGGGAGAATTCAGTGACTTATGATTTCAATTGCAGCCAATGCTTTTCAATCTGAAAGTTTGCTCTTAACATTCCTCACATAATTGTTTCTAGGTAGGTTAGTGAGTTAATTAACCTCAGTATTTCAATTTATAAACTCAAAACTTTGATTGAGTCTTTAGACTAAGAAACACTTAATACTTGGTCGAGAGTATGCAGGGTTGGCATTCAAGCCTCGATCTTTTAGTTAATAATATATGTTTTATGCTAGCAGAACATTAAGGGCGTATATGGGTTGAATTGGGTTGGATGTATTTTTTGAAACAACTTAGTTGGCTACCCAAAAGACTTTAATAGGGTCTCCAACTCAACCCTTCAAATTTGGAGTGGATGGATTGGGTCGCATAATTTTTATTATTTTTTTTATTAATTTAAAATACTTAAATATATCTATAACATATAACATATGACTAATAACTAAAATCTCATCAATTTTAAACATTAAATACCAAATAACCATGATATCAATTACAAATTTCATACAAAGACAAACATCATAACAATACTAAAAGAAAAACAATATATATATATTAAGAGGTACATGGGTTGGATTGGTTGGGTTGAGGGTATTTTTTGGACCAACCCGAAAACAACCTAAATGACCCAAATAAAATCTCGAATCCAACTCAACACAACCCTTAAAATTCGGATTGGATTGAGTTGTCGGATTATAACTTATTTTTTTTAATTAAAAATATATAAATTTACATACAACACATGACAAAATTAAAACCTCATAAAATTCAAATGCTAAATACTAAATAACTATGATATTTATTGCAAACTTTAGACAAATACAAATATCATAACAATTTTAAAAGAAGAATATTAAAATTCACAAATTAATCAATACAAAGTAATCAAACTTTGAACAAGAGAAAGGTATATCTATATGTATTATAAAATTAGAGTTAGGTTGAGCCAACTCAAATTTTTTTAACCAACCCACGACCCAATCTACATAACAAAAATAGAAAAAACTTAACAAAACAAACCCAACACATCCCTTACATGTGTTGGATAGTCCAGATTGTTCGGGTTGTTAGGTTATATGAACACCCCTAATATATATATTTCAATAATTTAGGTTAGGTTAGGTCAACTCAATTTTTTTTTTCAACCCGAGACCCAAACCAAACTAAACCAAAAAAATAAAAAAGGTTCAACCCAATCCAACCTTTATGGTTTGGGTTGGACAGCCCAAATTGTTCGAGGGTCATTTAAACATCCCTAGATTAACTAATAGTTTTCGGAAGAAAGCTGCCCAAACATACAAAGTTTAACTAAGAGAATACTCAAATATCATGTAACAAAAATACTTTAACCTAGCCATAAAAACGGAAAAAAATGTTTAATTAGCCAGCATAATCCCTATATACAAACAATTGGAAGAACCAATACCATAGTATTAATTGCACAAGTTAATAAAGTAAAAGGTTTTAATTGCGACATTTATGTAAGTTCATGCATGGTCAATGGATGTAATCGAAAATTTAAAGTTACAATTAACACACCAAGACATAAAATTGAACTTTTCCCAACTTAATATTTAAGTTATAAAAGACAAATATTGTCAAAAATCAATTCAACTTTAGTTAAATAATAAATCACGGTTAAACCTAAACAGCAAATAGAATTCAAAATTGGATGTCACCCATAAACACTTATAATCATATGTTTTAGAAAAACGAAATAAGTGGTATCATCAAATTTTTTTCAACTATTTTAAATCCCATTAAATACAGGGTTATTGGAAGAACGAACAAATTAAAAGTCCCAAGAAAAAACCGAAACTTCAAGAACTCTAATTCATGTTTTTAATAAACAAAAAAAACTAAATTTAAAAATCCTCTGGTGCTCTGTCTATGCATCAAATTAGTTGAAGTTTATAAGTTGTAAGCAAAATAAGAAACAAAAATTGAAATTTAACCTGTGAAATGCTTTGGAATTCCAATACATTGGGCCAGAGGGAACAAAGTCGGGATCTTCTGTTTGATTATGGAACTTTGCTTCTCTAATGGCGGCTCTTGCTCTTCTTAGCCCTGCTTCGATTCTCTCCAATTTTGTATATTCCCTCTGTCTTCTCGCTTTCACTGTCACCGTCGATTCATAATCACTTTTAAAAGAAACGTTTCTGTTCACTTCATTAATGGCGGTTTCTCTTAAATCTTCGTTGACTCTCGTCTTATTCTGCTCATATTATTATTACATATCCATATTAGCTACACTAAAACTTTCAGTCCAAAACAAAAAAACCCCAATTCTAAAAACTTCAAATTTGTTGTTTAGAAATGAAATAAGGATCTGGGTTCATCTTAAAATTTCCAGAGAGTGAAAATTTGATCCTTATTTTGAAAATTTCTACATGCAAAAGGGGAATAGAAAGAGAATCTTACAGGATATAGTTGAAGGCTCTGTATTAAGAAAACAGAGTGATTTAGAGGAGATTGGTATTGTCCCACTGTTTGATCATTCGCCGCCGTCACCGCCGGAGCGGAGGTATTAGAATGGGAATCCTCTGGTTGGGAGGAAGAAGAAACAGAGGACTGGATTGAAGCGTATTTATCAAAGAAAATGGTCCAATCTGTGGAGAACTGAGGACCAAAAACAGCAAGAAAACAAGAAAGAGCGATGAGAGGAATTACAAAAACCGGCAACTTCATCTTTCTCAAGCTTCAAGAACTGAAAATTTTGAGAGAAAGCTGGTTCGTTGCAGAAGAAGAGAAAACAGAAAGAGAGAGAGAGAAGAAGGAAGATTGTAATGGGAAAATAGGTACTGTGGCCATAAATAGTAACAACATTACTGCCAAGTGTCAATCTCTTATTTCCTTTTAACTTTAATTCTTACTTACTTCATGCAAATTTTCATTCTTCCCATTATACCCCTCATTCTTCCCTCTAATTTCTCAATTCATGTTCAATGTTTTTATTTCTCTAATTAATTCCTTTCCTTCATTTGCCTTTTATAATATTTATTTTACTAAAATAAATGGATAAATAACGTATCGTATCTCCAAATAGGTTTGGATTTTTTTTTTTTGTTTGTCAATCTTAAATGTATTTTTATGAAACCAACCATTGTGAGACGGGATCGAAGTTATAGCTTTAAATGTGGGTGCATGTTAATTACTGTTAAATTAAACTTACTTTGATTAATATTTATGATGGTTACTTGGAGTAGAAATTTGAGTGAGAGAGAGAAAAATGAATAAATATTTTAGGTTCGGTTTGATAATCATTTTGTTTTTTAAAATTAGGTCTATATCATCGACATTTTTTTACCATGGTTTGCATTTTTAAGTATAATGGTTCAATTCTTAGCCAAATTCAAAAAACAAAAACAACTTTTTAAAAGTTACTTATTTAAGTTCTCAAAATTTGATATGGTTTTTTAAACCATTGGTGAAAATTAGATAATAAAATAAAGAAATTTGAAGTGTGAAAGTAATGTTTATTAGCATAAATACTTTATATCTATTGAATAGATAAACCCTATAATCATTCATATTGTCAAGAATATATACCGGATTCCATTGAAAAATTGATGATCGGCTATTGTCTTCCTTGACCAAAGCTTCAAATGCCCTAGGTAGGATCTCTCTAGATGGGATTCAAGAAAAACTGAGTGCTTATTGTTTGGTATATTGGGGACCATAGCCCAAAGGTCTCTTTATATACTAGTTTAATTAGGATTCCATTAAACCCTAATTAAGTATGAATCAGCTTCTACCCATGAAGTCCATATTCAATTAGGAATCTGGAGCCTTAATTAATTAGATCACATAATAGGGCCCAATCTAATAAAATAATCTAATGTGATAAATTATTAATCTACATACATAGCTCATACTTTAATTAAACATATTATTATTTAAATATGTCTAACAGTGTTCATATGCGTAATTTTAAAAAACAAAATAATTATTGTTTGCCTTTGTGATTAAAAAAGTATGAAAGATAAATAAGACATTAAACCAGATAATTGGTTGAAAGAAGAGGACACAAAACCAAAAAATTAGTTTATAAGAGAGGGACATTCAACAAAAAAAAAAAAAAAATGGAGTATATAATTTTGGATAAAAATTACTATTAGTTCCCAAAATTTTTATAAAAGTAACAATTTAGTTATTGAAGGTTAGATTATAATGATTTAGTCATTGTATTTCCAATTTTATAACAATTTAATTCCTAAATTTTATCATATAACAATTTAATCTATAGATTTTAAAATTTGTAACGATTTAGTCCCAATTGTAGAAATTAGTGTTAAGATTTAATGAGATTTGTTGTATAAATAATTGATAAACTAATTAGACTCGAGATCTTTATAAAATATGAAGTCTACTCCATAAAATAATAAATTTGACATCTAATTTTGATATTTTTTTTATATATATATTCTATTTTTTTTTTTGACATATTCTAAATTTTGGTTGTCTTTTCTTTTTTGGACTATATATTTTCTAAAATTTGAAAATATGTATATTGTTACAAGCTTTATATATATAATTTTAAGATTTTTAATTTAAATATTCATGCCACCTTTTTATTGAAATTTTGAAAATAATAAATGTCAAATTAAAAATCTTAAAATTATAGGACAAAATTCAAATTACTCAAATAATAATTGAGATCAAAAGTATAATTTAAGTTAATATTATAGATAATTTTTTATATAACTTATAAATTTTTATCTTTTTCTTCAGACCATTGTAAAACCTTCCGTTTTTAATGATTCAAAATAGTCACTTAAAAAGATTTTTTTTTTTTTTTTTTTTTTTTTTTTTTTTAAGAATATAGATAATCAAAATCTTTAGACATCTTTAATTATAGATGTTCAAAATTACAAAAGTCCAACATTTTTAGATAACCATATTTTTTTACGAATATTTTTTAAGATATATGAAAAACTTTGGTAACTGTATTTATTTTATACGATTTCTACTAAAAAATATCTTAAATTTACATAATGTTCCAAAAATATCATTACGACCATTTATTGATTTATAAATATTTTAATATAATTTGTACATATGTAACATACTTATTTGTCTTTTTTAATTTATTTTTAAATTGATATATTTTTATTATTTTATTTATTTTTTTTCAAAAAAATAATATATATTCATTTAATTTTTTTTATAAAATAAATATTAATTTAAATTAAAATTTGAATAGATTTCCAAAAAAAAAAAAAAAATAACTATGATATAACCAAACAGAATGAAATACATAATTGACTTAATTAATTAATTTATAAGACTATATTTATGGAAAAAAAGGAATGATTAAAAAAAGTAAAAAGAATATGCCCTCAATATGAGAATCTAGAAACCCGATGTTTCAAAAGAGTATAAATAATTCTTAAGATGCTTTTCATATGGATATCTTAGGATGTCCGAAAATCTAATTCTCGAACATTTTATATCATGTAGAACAAAACGTGATAGTCTCTAAAGGTCTAATCCATAAGAATCTTAGATTATCACGAAATAAAAGTTCTCTCAATGTAAAGATATGCTTGCATTAACTATAAATATAGACTTAAAAAAAATTAAAAGAAAAAGAAAAGTCCAAGAAGTATAAATATAAATCACATGTTAAACTAAAAATGGGTTTGAGAGAGAGATGTCAAACCAAATTAAACAAGGGTGGTGGAGTTTTTTTTTTTTTTTTTTTTTTAATATTTTATTTTCATGGATGTTTTATTATTGAAAGTATTAGAATTTAAAATTTACACTAAAATTAAGTGGATCGAAACTATATGAATTGAATTGAAACCTAAAATCATAAAGACACGTTAATTAAAACTAAACTTCAAATCAGGGAATAGTAATTAAATTATCTAAAAAACTGTAATTAAACATATAAATTTGTATTTAAGTAAATAAAATGTAACTAACACATTAAGTGAGTTTCAAAAAAGAAACTAAACCATTTAACAAAAAAGAAAAAAAAAACCCCACCTCTCATTAAAGAGATTTAATTAAAAAAAAAAAAAGGTTCGAGAGAGGAAGAGAAGGGATGAAGTAAGATTTCTCTCTCTCTCGTGCATGCCAATTGCCACCTCTCATTTAAATTCCCCATACCTTTTCTTTTCATTTTTTTTCCTTTCTCAATTTTCGAAAAGAATAAAGGGGGAAGAAAATAGAGAGACGCTGTAGCATTTTTCAAAACAATATTTAGAATATAAATAAACTTTTCTCATTTTAATTCATTAATTCATTTAAATTTAATCTATTTAATGTATATTCTTTATGTGGATGAATCTTTCTCGTCGTATTTGACCCTTTGTAGACTTGGTCTTTAATTCGTTTTCTTGGTCTTATCTCACTTTTTGAGTGTACCTACGTGTGACATCAATGGGATGTCAAGCCTACCACATTACAATATCTAAATTGGTATATGAAGTGTATAGTTTTAGTAAGCACACAAAAATACGATCAATACTCTTTTTTGAAGATTATTTACTCTTCTCATTTAGGATCATCAAATAAGTCTATTTATAATGCATTTATCTAACAATATAAGTAATAGATCTAACAATACCAGGCAGTTTGTGACACTCGAAGTTACAGGACATCAGATCGTCATTTATTTTTAGAATGTGCGTTTTCTTATGTCACCTTTCAATTTTTCACCAAAGTCGTGTTTTTTTTTTTTTTTTTTTTTTTTTTTTTTTTTTTTTTTTTTTTTTTGACCATTCAAAGGACATTATAATGGAAAATAAGGTTTTATTTTGATAAAATTTTGGGCGTTATTTAGTAAGGACAGAGAGAACTTTTTGAGTGGATTTGAATAAAGTCATTGGAAGTAGGAAGAAATTAAATTAGTGCAAGTAAATATTCATAATATTTGTATCTATTTTAATTGATATTTATTATATGGAAGAGCAATTAATAATGGTATGATTTTTGGTTCTAATTAGTTGACTAAATTCTGGTCATAATTAATAAGGGCATTAAACGCACCGGCACCGCCGCACCGGAGATTGGTGGTCGCCATGCATGTCTATCTCCACCGCCGCTATAAGTAGGTGAGAGCATAGTTAATATATAAAATCATACATGATTTTGATACTTGAACAAGGTGTCATAAATATAAAGTCCAATGAATCTTAAGCTTATAAAATTATAGGATACATTTTTTTTCACAGACACATATAATATATATTAATAATTAAAATATCTGTGATTTGGATCTCTCTTTTATATTATACTATAAAGAGTTTTTATTTTAAAATTTTGTATAGCGAAAAAGTGTCCAAATATTAGTTATTTAATTTGCAACAATTTAGTACCAATTTCAAAATAAATTCAACTTTTAAGTTGTCAAATTAAATTTCTTAAAAGATTGGAAAAGAGAGTTTCGGGGCGTTTTGGTAATTTTGTTTCCCTCTCTCTTTCGTCACGTGTCGGGTAGACTCCCTCCGTCCCCAATTTCATTTTTCTCTCGTTTCATCTTCCTCAAACCGTGACCTATTTTCAACTCACTTTTTTTTTTTTTTAATGAATAATAAATACGGATTTTGGATTCTTTTTTCGAAGGATACTGTCTAAACAATTATAGATTTTATTTTAGTTTTGGTTTATTTTGATCCATATATTTTCAAAAAGTTTATTTTAATTTTTATACTTTCAATTTTGTTTCATTTCAGTATTTATACTTTCAAAATGTTCATTTTATTTCTTCTATTTTAAAAAAGAGTAACTATCTTGGTCCATTCATTTTCAAGTGATCAAAATAACTCCTCCTTGAAAATTGAAAGACCAAAATAAAATAAAGTTAAAAGTACAATGACCAAAGTAAGTGTTTGAAAAGTATAAAGACCAAAATGAATCGAAGTTGAAAGTGTAGAGACTAAAATGAATATTTTGAAAGTACAGATACCAAAATAAACCGTTTAAAAGTACTTGAATCAAAATTAACCAAAATCAAAAGTGCAAAGACCAAAATTGTAACACCTCAGACTTGGGATTCGGCCCTGACATTCCCTGGTTATGTCATCATCCTTTATCTCCCTTACGAAAATGAAGGTACTAACTTTCAATTCTTTTAAGCCTTTCTTAACCATACTTTCCTCTCCTCAGAATCTCTCTCATATGTGATATTGGTTCATTCATGTACCCCTCCTGAACTCGGGTCGTTACTAGGCACACCGTCAAACATGGAGCATGGAGTGAACCTGTAGGCACACCGTTAAACATGAAAAATAACATGAACGTGAACTTGTCGGACTCACACATGTCTAGCGGCCCGTAGACAAACCGTCCATGAAACTAGACTCGTCATTCCTCTAAAATAAAACATGTGTCTTGACAGTAAACTATTGGTCTATTCATACATCACATACATAATAATTCCAGTACTTAGTAGAAATTCAAACATGCTCATAATAATCATGCTTCTACCTGGCACCACTTACCTCAACTTGGTCACAAAAGTCCAAATTCCAAAACTTAATTCAATTAACCAATCTGATAAAAAATTAAATCCAAAATCAATAACTTAATTTTCCCACTATTACTCTCAATCCAAAAGAATAACCAACAACTTACCGATATTTACCAATTTTCTGCAAAATGAAAAATGGTCTCTAGCTTGATGGTAAAGGAAAATAAGTCTTACCCAATGTTTTTCTCAAGATTCCGACAAAGATCGGGCAGTGGTGGCTAATGGCAGGTCGACTCGTGGCTACCATAGATAGGCAACGGGTGTTGCTGTCGAACGACATAAATTGTTTAAGCTAGCGGCTGGTAGTGAGGGTCTTGCATGAGGAGGGTTTGCGAGGGTGAGAGAAGGAGAATTTCAGATTTTGTTCAGCAACAATTACGAACAAACCAGAGCTTCAAACAACGATCCAACCATTCAAAATGAGCACGACGATTCAAACTCCGTCAATCACCAATTCTGTGGAAGTTATGGCTAAAAACCGAATTGTCTGCCCAATTTTTGGCCTCTTTTCACTCAATCTCAATTCTTTTTTTTTCTTCAAATTTTGAAAAGATAAATACAATATTTTATCACAATATCTCCAAAATTTCCAAAGATTCTATTAAATTTATAAATCAAAATTCAATATTTTCAAGATAATCATTTGAATATCTAGTCAATTAAATTCAGTTTAACCAATAAAAATTTTTCAATTATTTCGATTTAATCCCATTTTTTCAAATGAAAGGAAAATTTAAACTCAATAATTTTAGATAATTAACTTAAATTTTCCTGAAATTCGGGAGGTTACAAAAGCAATATTTAAACCTATTATCTTTTTAAACTAAGATTTTAATTATATTGCATAAGAAAAACATAAGCATAACCATATGCATACAAAATAAGTTTACTTTTCAAATAAAATTTATATGTAGTTGTAAATATAGCAATCAAACTCAAAATATTAGCAAATATAACACGATGCAAAAGAAGTTACAAATATAACAAAATTCAATAATAGGAGTCTATCATTGATAAATTATATCACTAATAGAAGTTTATCATTGACCACAACACTAATAAGAGTCCATCATAAATAGACTTTGTTATATTTGTAATTTTTTTTTTAAAGGTTGCATTTACACTTAATTAATGACTCTAAACCTACTATCCATTATTGTTACCCCTAAATTTATGTACACAAATTTAAGGAGACAATGTTTATAATATATTTTTTTTGGGGGTAGATTTGTTGATCCAAGTTATGCAAGTCTTCTATTTTATTTTATTTTATTTTCATAGAAAAAATCTGTATAAGCTTGTTAATCTCAACATAAGGTACATGAATTATAAACTCAATTGGCTGGGTCAAAATTTCAAATACTCAAAATTATAGTCTTTGTCCAATTTGCCTCTTAATTTAGAATTGAAAGGTTATATTAAAATGTTAATTTAAAAGTTTGCCTTTTCCATTAGCATGAATTCTAAATCTGACATTACAAGAATGTTTAAAGTAATTGCCTTTTAAATTTTACACTGATTTTTATCCATCATAAAATTACCACTAAATATAAAGTTAAAACGATTTACCACTAAATATAAAAACTAAATATTTAAAATTATTAGATGATATTTAAATGAAAACCTGAATTATGTGAACTAAATTTATGAAGTAACTTAACATTTACGTTAAATTATAAGTTAAGTTTATCAACTTCATATTTTATATTTGTATATCATGAAGTTTAGAAATCTTAACGTATTTTTAAACTTTTAAGCCTAATACGTCTTTCAACATTAGAAATATCTAATAAATCTCTAAATTTTTTAAGTCCTTAGATTTTTAATTTGTATATCTAACAACTTTTAACCTATCCAATAGTTTTAAGGTTTAAAACTTTAAAATCTACTAGATACAAAATAAAAAATCTAATATTTTATTAGACATTTCATATTTGCATACGCATCATGAATTCGTTGGACACCAAATTTGGTGAAAGGTTTAACATTTTGAAAATTGATTTAATAGGTGGAAAAGAAAATTTAAGGCTTTTTTTTTATTATTATTTTTATATTCGTGCGTGTTCGCAGGACAATCTGTCTAACCCTATAACGTGTTAAGAAAATTTGTAGAATATTAAAATTTAGATAGGTGTTACCATAGATTTAACCTATGACCTTTTATTTATTTATTTATTTACGACATGTGGGGTTGACAAATTATTATTTGAAATTTAAAATAGGTTTAAATTATATAAAGTATAATTGGAATTTGGGAAGATTTCAATTATGCTCTAGATTAAAGTTTCACTTTTTCTATTAAAATAGATGACATAAAATTGGCGTTTGTAAAAATTAGAAGGCATATTATACAACTATATAAAATATTATGATTGCTATTATAATTTATATAATCAGATACTGTTTAAACCATTTAAATAATTTACCTAATCAATTTTTACCTGCTAGATGTATGCATTCCAATTTGTAGATATTAAAAATCACAACAACGTCCATCTCATTTTAACCAAAAGAGAAAAAAAATAAAATAAAAAAATCCAATGATACTTTCTCGGAACAAATTTTGAAAATAATAAAAATAAAACTCTTCAAAATCTGGGTAGCCTACCGAATATTTGGTAAAATTTAACCCAAAAAAAAAAAAAAATCAAATCCCTCTCTACAATTTAGATATTGACAAACCAAAAAGAAAATTAAATCTTATTTTGATCTTTAGACTTTAAATAATATTTTATTTTGATTCTTTAATTTTTAAAAATATTCGTTTTAGTCCCTAAATTTTGAATATTAATTTATTTTGGTTCTTAAACTTTTAAAATATTTGTTTTAATCATTGAATTTTTCAAAAAGTGCTTATTTAGGTTATTGATATATTAAGATTTAATTAACCTTTTTAGATAACTAAGATACCAAATAAGTGAGCTATACTAAAAAAATCTAGAGTTTCAATTTTGAATAAGGTGCAAAGCGAGAGAATTTAAAAGATATTCGTTCAAAATTTTGGTATATGTTGGCGATACAAATCCCTCACATTTATGTTGAAGAGTTAACATAATTTTAATAATAGGGACTATTAAGGATTAAAACAATTTTTTTAAAATTTAAGGTTTAAAATAGAACAAAATTTAAGTTCAGAAAATAAAATAGAACTTAATTTACGTCAGATTCGTTGGATTAAATTCTTGTATTTGTATTTGTGAAGAAAAAATATATTTGCACTCAAATATACTCTAAACTTTTTTATAAAGTTAATTAAAAAAGAATCAGAGAACACAATCGTAACAAACGAGATCATGATTTAAAAAGTTTTACGAGCTTCTAGAAATATAATTTTGAAATTAATGATTTAAAAAATTTTACGAGCTTCTAGCAGTATAATTTTGAAATCAATAATATTTTAAGAGTGATATGAAATCAAGGTATCATGCACTGAAAAAAAAAAATCAAGATATCATTATTCCATTTAATTTAATACGTGAATACAACTAACCAAAAAAAAAAAAAAAAACATAAAGTGAATAATGATCTTCCTAAGTGAAATTAAGAAAAAAAATTATTATTTGACCTTGATCTTCCAGAAAATGGATATGATCCCGACGGCTCATAATCTATTTTCATTATTAAAAAAACCCAGAAAAATCTAAAAAATAAATCATAACAGAATCTAAACTTTATTAAAATTAAAAAAAAAACATAACTTAGCTCTATAAATAGAGAGTCGCCTATTGGTAGAAACTCAGGAAAAATTAAGAGTTCATAACCTTTAATTTTCAAGTGAAAAATGGGTTGGAGAGGAAATTTTGTGTTGTTAAACTGTGTCGTTTTGGCATTGGCCATACTTTCTTCTGCAAAGAAAATTTCAGTTTCTTATGATGGAAGAGCTCTAAAGATAGATGGGGAAAGAAAAATTATAATTTCTGGTTCCATTCATTATCCTCGTAGCACTCCTGAAGTAAACTTAGTTTTTGTCTCATTCATTATTAATTTGTTTAGTTTCTATTTTTATGTACATAATTTCATTAATAATGTGAATTTGGTTATAATTAATGTAGATGTGGCCAATGTTGATGAAGAAAGCCAAAGAAGGTGGCATTAATGCAATTGAGACCTATGTATTTTGGAATGCCCATGAGCCTCAGCGTGGCCAAGTATTTTTTCTCTCTCTCTCTCTCTCTCTCTCTCTTTTTTATCAAAATATTTATTCGTTTATATTATTAAAGTATTTAATTTATTTATAACAAATTTCTTTTCTTTTCTTTTGGTTTTATCAGTATGATTTTTCAGGAAATAATGATTTGGTAAAGTTTATTAAAACAGTACAAGAACAAGGGCTTTATGCTATTCTTAGAATTGGACCCTATGTTTGTGCAGAGTGGAATTATGGGTAAACTCTTTATTTTTAATTTTTTTTTTTTTTATAATTTGTATCAATTTTCAATTTATTTATTTATTTATTTTTAAATTTCTTTGCAGTGGGTTTCCTGTTTGGTTGCATAACCTTCCCGGCATCCAATTCAGAACAAAGAATCAAGTTTACATGGTATTGTATTTTTTATTTTTTAGTATTATTAATAATTAATTTGGTTAATAATGCTAAAATTAATTGCGATTTAGGATGAGATGGAAAAATTTACCACATTTATAGTAAACAAAATGAAGGAAAATGAGCTATTTGCATCACAAGGAGGACCCATCATCGTTGCCCAGGTTTTTTTTTTTCCTTTTAAATATCTCTCAATTTTTTAAATTCTTTTATTATTATTATTATTATTATTATTATTATTTAAAGAAAATGAAGAATACTAATATGGTTTTTTTTTCCTTAAAAAAAAAAAAGATTGAAAATGAGTATGGAAATATAAAAGGATCGTACGGTGAAGCGGGGAATGAATATGTGAAGTGGTGTGCTGAGTTGGCACAATCTTACAACCTTAGTGTTCCTTGGATAATGTGTCAAGAAGGAGATGCTCCTCAACCCATGGTATGAATTTACCGTAATGCCCCTTCCTCATTTTTTTTGGGGGTTAAATTTTATTTATTTTCAATTTCATCTTGTAAATTGACAGATTAATACATGCAATGGCTTTTACTGTGACCAATTCAAACCCAATAGCAAAAACAGTCCTAAAATTTGGACTGAGAATTGGACTGGCTGGTTTGTTCTTTACCTATTCTAATTTCTATATTTTATTTAATTTTCGTTTAAGAAAATAAAATATTTTATCAATTAAAAAAACATAAATTTAGGTTCAAGAAATGGGGATCAAGGGACCCATTGAGAACAGCTGAGGATGTAGCATTTGCTGTTGGACGTTTCTTCCAATATGGTGGTTCCATGCAAAATTACTATATGGTAATTTTTACCCTAAAATCACTTTTTTTTTTTTTTTTTTAATGTATAAAGAATTTTGATCCAATCTTATTTTAAATATGATTGGATTTCTTTTGTAGTATCATGGTGGAACAAACTTCGGTAGAACTTCGGGAGGTCCTTATATCACAACATCTTATGATTACAATGCACCACTGGATGAATATGGTATATTTTACTCCGGTTTGATTAATAATTTTGATTTTAACGATGGGAGTTTGATCTAAGATATGTAAATATATTGTTAGGGAATATGAACCAGCCAAAGTGGGGACATTTGAAGCAACTTCATGAACTTTTGATGTCAATGGAGAAAGTTTTGACCTATGGTGATGTTAAACACACTGATTATGGCCATTTGACAACAGTGAGTATCTCACTCTGTTTCTCTTAAGGTTAAAATATTGTAATTTAGTACAATTACTGACTGTGACCTACATATTTATAACAGGCAACAACTTACACCTATAAGGGGAAATCAAGTTGCTTCATTGGAAATGCAGAAAATGGTGACAGGAATATAACTTTTGGAAATAGAATATATAATATTCCTGGTTGGTCTGTCAGTATTCTTCCCGACTGCAAATTTGAAGTTTACAATACTGCAGAGGTACTAAATTATCTCATTCCTTCCATTATTATATTTTCCTCTTTTACAAGTCAATCCTATTTGTTTTATGAATTTATGATTATCTACCAGGTAAACACTCAGACAACAATAAGGGAGAAGGTTTCAAGCCAAGACGGAAAAATAAAAAAGCCATTCAAATGGCAATGGAGAAACGAGAAAATAGAATATATGACACAAGAAGGTGTAGTTGATGGAAGTGTTATCACTGCTAATAGGCTTCTTGATCAAAAGGTTGCCACAAATGATTCCAGTGATTACTTGTGGTACCTCACAGGGTAAGTTTACCTTTTAGTTATCTCCTGATTATAATTAGAATCATAAACATATTCATAATAATTATACCCCCCCTCCCCCGGCGCCCGATTTCAGTTTCCATCTTAAGGGATCCGATCCACTTTTTGGCAAGACAGTAAAACTACGTGTTAAGACTCATGGCCATATACTTCATGCCTTTGTCAACAAGAAGCATATTGGTAAGTTCACCATTCTCAAATCATTTTTATGTATAAAAAGATTCTAATTCATATATTGATAAGCTTCAAATTCAATACCAGGGTCACAGTATGCTCCAAACGGCCAATATGACTTCACATTTGAGAAGAAAGTTAGGAATCTAAGGCATGGACTCAACCAGATTGTTCTATTAAGTGCAACAGTTGGATTACCTGTAAGTACATTAAATACCCTTTTCACAAGGAAAAAAACCCTTAATTGCAAACCTGAAATTTTAACTGGGACATGCAGAATTATGGAGCACATTTTGAGAATGCTGAGACAGGAGTTCATGGCCCAGTTGAATTGGTTGCTGATGGAGAAACAATAAGGGATTTGTCAACCAATGAATGGACTTACAAAATTGGTTTGGATGGTGAAAAATATGAATTTTTCGATCCTAATCATCAATTTAGGAAGCCCTGGCTCTCTGACGATCTCCCAGTAAACCAGAATTTCACTTGGTATAAGGTATTACATTTCCTCTCTTTTTCCCACTTACTTTTGAAAACCTATATTCTGTAACAATCCACCCAAATTAATTCTAAAAATTTGTTTGGTGTAGACCACTTTCCAAACTCCTAAAGGACGTGAAGGAGTGGTGGTGGATTTACTGGGCATGGGAAAGGGGCATGCTTGGGTAAATGGAAAAAGCATTGGAAGGTACTGGCCAAGTTATCTTGCAAATGAAAATGGCTGCTCTTCAAATTGTGACTTCCGTGGGGCTTACTACGATAGCAAGTGCGTCACTAACTGCGGAAAGCCTACTCAACGATGGTATGGTTTTGAGTTTTTGGGCATACAACTTAACTTGTATAATATGACTGTTTAGTGTTTCAAGTGAAAAGAAAGTAATGGTTGTCTGAAAATTACGTAGGTATCATATCCCAAGATCGTACCTGAATAAAGGCCAAGAAAACACACTGATTTTGTTTGAAGAGTTTGGTGGGGTGCCATTGGATATAGATATCCAGACAACAAGAGTGAAAAAAGTGTGTGCAAAGCCTTACGCAGGAAGCACATTGGAGCTATCATGTCATGATCGAACCATCAAAGAAATCAATTTTGTGAGCTTTGGGAACCCTCGTGGCACTTGCGACAATTTCCAGAAGGGTACTTGTGATTCCTCCACTGCCTTCTCAGTCATCGAAAAGGTAAAACTTCTCTGTTAAATGGATATGGCACTCGTTGTTTCACAATCTGGGCTTTAATTTTGTGAGTTTTTGATGGTTTTTTTTCTTTTGGATTGCAGGCATGTCTTGGAAAAAGGAAATGTTCCATTGAAGTTACAAAAAGTAATCTTGGACAAACTGGTTGCAAGAAACATAATCGGCTCGCAGTTCAAGTTGCTTGTTAGGATATTTTTGCTTCTTAAGTTTTTAGGCTTAATATAATTTACCCTTTTGTTTTTTTAGGTTTTCAGATTTAAGACAATTTTCCCTATTGTTTTAGATTTATAGGTTTGATTCCTGTAATTTTAGGTGTTTTGTCCACCCACCCCCATTTGATTTTATGTTAATATAAGTAATTCATTATTTTCATCAGAGCTATTCTCTTCAAAAGCAAAGATGTGGTTTCCTAAATATAATAGTTTCAAGAGATTCTAAGCATAAAGATACGAGATTATGAATGATTTAATTAGAAGTGTAAAATAGTTACCAGTAATCTGTACACGAGCATTGGCCATCTATAAAGCAGTGAAACCCTGAAGTATCCCTGAGAAATATTTTCCTTCTGGTGATAATAGAAACATATTTCAAAAAGGCATGGCAATCCCCACACAAACGGACATTCTTCACAATTTGAACAGGCTTTCCCGGTTTGGTCATTAGAGTCCCGAAAGTTGCAGCTAATTTTCCACTGTGATAGAACAAGAATTCCTTCTTTTGGCGTTCCTCTACTTCTTGAAGAACAAAACTTGTGTCTGGAACATAACCAGCTTTTAAACATTCTAAGATTAGTATCTCTAGTCCACTGTAAATGTCTTTTACCTGAGGATGAGACTTGTCTCTGGCATAAAATGAATGAATTTTGTTCTCATGAATGATCCAACTCTGACTTGGGTGTTTCCGGAACCCTTTCCCTCGCATATCCTCTCTCACCTTTTCAGAATAATGCCATCTCCCTGAAGCAGAGTATAGATTCGATTTAAGTACGTAAGTAAATGGATCTTTTGGCTCTATTGCCAGTATGCATTTCGCAGCAAGTTTTTCCAGCCTTTCATTTTTGTTGATTCTACAACTATCAAGCAAAGCACGCCAGACATAAACATCTGGTTCAAAAGGCATCTTCCTGATGGTTTCTTCAGCTTCTTCAAGAAGACCCCAGCGACCCAAAACACTGATAAAGGATGCGTAATGCTCTGAAGTGGGTTTGATATTGTATTTAGTTTCCATAGAGACAAATAAACTACGACAACTATCAACTAAATTCAATCCAGTGTGTTTGTAGGCTGAAATAATAAAAACAAACGTAATATTGTCAGGTTTTATTCCTGCTTTCTCCATCTTCTTCCAGATTTCCAAGGCTTTATCACCCTGCCTATGAAGTATATGCCCAGCAACTAAACCATTCCAGGAAACTATGTCTTGCATGTTCATTGTATTGAATACACGGACGGCATCATCCATATTACAACACTTCGAGTACATGCTAATCGTTGCATTCCCTACCCCTGTATCAGTTATGAGACCTGATTTAAGTGCATGGCAATGCATTTGCTTCCCCATCCCATGAAAGCCTATACTCCCACAAAGAGAGAGTATTGATGTCGACACAACTTCATCTATAACAATGGTTCCTTCGGATTGACCAGAATGAAAGAGAGAGATTGCTTCATTAAGTTGCCGATTTCGAGCATACCCACAAATCATTGATGTTAGCATTGCAGTGTTGTCATTCTCTAATGAAACCTGACGAAACATCTTTTCAGCATCCTCCATCCTTCCACACCTTGTATACATGTCAACCAATGTTGTTTCAATACAAGAATTTGACAAAATACCAAACTTTATGATGAAGCCTTGAATCTGCTGGCTAACTTTAAAATTCTTGAGCAACCCACAAGCATTGATGATGCTAGTCAATGTGCAATCCGATATTTCCACGCCCTCCTCCAACATTTCAATGAACAGTTCCAGAGCTTTTGACCCGTCATCATTCCTAGAAAGTCCTGCCAAAACTGCATTATAAGAGATGGAATTCCTCTCCGGCATCTTATTAAAGACTTCCACTGCCAAATCTAACTTCCCAAATTCCATGTATGATGTAATCATTCCTGTCCAAGTAATAACATCTCTTATTGGCATTGCCTCAAAAAGATCCATTACATCGTCTACACTCCCACATTTAGTATAGAAACCAATAAGGGAATTGCTCACGCTCAATTGAGACTCTAGCCCGACCTTCAAAGCAAGAGCGTGAAGTTGTTGGCCTTTCATTGACTTAACACTGCCCGCACAGGCAGTCAATAGAGTAGAAAGAGAGAAATGATCCACTCTAAGCCCCTTACATAGCTGCATACCACGAAAGTAATCAAATGCTTCATCGTACTTGAACTCCTTCACCAAACTCGAAATTACAGTATTCCACGAAGTGATGTCTCTCTCAGGCATTTCGTCGAACAATCTAAGTACAAGTTCCAAGAACCCACACTTACTATAAAATCCCATAAGTGCATTGCAAATGAAAACACAATTCAGGAACCCCAATTTGACGACAATACCATGAACTTGTGAACCTAACTGATAATCCATATTTCGGATGCAAGCAGTCAAAATTGCAACAAAAGTATATTCATTCGGCACAATACCTGAGTCCAACATCGCAAAGAAAAGCTCAACAGCTTCATCTTCACGATTCGACTTGGAAAACCCAGAAATCAACGTCGTATAAGACACAACATTAGGACATGAAAGGCCAGAAAAGACTTTATCAGCATCTCGAACAAGTCCCAATGTGAGATAAGCCGCAATTAGAGCATTACCCAGATAAATATCTTCCTCGAGCTTGAGAAAGCGAGCATGAACAGTTCTGGCGAGGTCAGGGTCTCTGTAGCGAGTGGATAAGCGAAGCAAGTCGAAGCCGGAAGCAATTGGAGAAAGAGAGGTATTTACAGGGCATGACGCGAAAAGGGGTTCTGAAATAGAGACGAGGGGTTGTGGACAGGTGAGGAATTGGGTCGGAGAAGAGGAATTGAATGGGCGGCGAGAAGGGTTTGGGTTACAGATAGATAAAGAAGTTTTATATAGAAGTGGCGGAGGCGGGGAAGGAGAAGGATTGGTGGGCATAGAAGAAAAGCGAAAGAAGATGGTGGGAGGAAGAAGAGAAGGTGCAGAAATGGCGTCCATTCATATAGTTTCATCCAAAGGCGCCAACTTTAACCATAACCATAACTGATATTTTCTTTGCTCTGTTTTCAAGTCTTCATTCTTTGCTTTCTTTTCCTTCCCCAACTGTCGGGAGTAGATATACATATAATCCACAAGGTTTCTGCTTTAAATAACTCTCTTCAAATAGTATGAAGGGGAAATTACTTTTTTTTTTTTATACAAAATTTTCTCACTATTAAAATTAATTAAAAAATCTCCATCACGATCCTTTTAAATTAATTAATTGAAAATTTACATGAAAGATTAGAAGAGTAATATAAATATGTAAACTCTAGGCATCCATGGACGAAATGGAAACTAAACAAATAAAACTTAAGAGTGAAAGTATACATTTTGAAACCTAGGAATCAAATCAAAACTAAATACAAAATTTAGGAGTAAAAATATAACGTTTTGAAACTTAGGAACTAAATAAAAACTATACTCAAAATTTGTATGTGGATTTTATTTGTATGTTTTTCTTTTTTATATCACAATGTCTAGCATAATTTAGGGGCATTTCAACCAAAAGATGTAAAATGGAGAATGAAAGATTATTGATATCTTGTAGTACGACGATCTTACATTCTTCTAATACAATAATGTAGGATATGAGGATTTGAACCTGTCAATGAATTAGGTACAAATGGACTTTAGTGATATCTTAATAGGGAAGCTATTGAAGTTTTATTTTAGCTAAAAAGTGTGATAAAACTATAAATGATATCACCATGTCACCATTAGTTTGCAATACAAACTTCAATAAAAAGTAATACTCAAAAGAAAAGAGGAAAAAAGCAATATTCTAAATAAAAATGAACCAGGGTGGTGGAAGAAGATTGAAAAGAGATATTTCTTTTCTTTATATATATATATAGTTTTGTGCTCAATCTTTCAAACTTTTGATGTTGCAATAACTTTTGTTATGTAGGTTTGAAAAGCTACAAAGGAAAAAGGAAACAGACGTTTGGCAAGAGTGAGTGTGATAAATGATTTCAAGTTGTTGATGTCTCCCAAAAGCATCATCCATTGTTCAAAAACTTAAATCATCCTCATACTTGACAGACTAAACTTGATCTTTTGTGCTATAAGATCCAATATAGGATTTGAGTTCAACTATCAAAGCATTTCAACACACAAATGAACTGTTTGATAAGGGTTAACATGGAACGAACGCAAGGTGTTTGATAAAATGTGTAGCAGAAGAATTGCCAGTATCTTGTAATAGCAACACTTTCAGATGAGGCTGAATCCCTGAGTAAGTAAATCCCCGGCCAAGACTTGATTTGCGGCTTCAGTTGGATGAAAACCGTCCCAGAAAACGTAGCCAGTGGCATTTGAGCATGTTCCAATTGATCTACTGTTGCAAAGGAAGGAGGTCTCTACTGTTCCTGTTCCACAGCAAGCCCTTCTTGACTCGAAAAACCCTGTGACATTCAAAGTTCCAACTGGAAAGGTCAGTTTCCATCTAAAATGTCATTTTCATCTTTCTATCTGTATTTTGATCTCTGATGATAATTATAAGATGTGATGGAAGTAATCAATCTGAGAAAGAGAGGGAAAATCATTCTTGAATCAAGCGTAAAACCCGCCTTTGAAAACTGGCTTGAGAGGGTTCTCAAGGGCTCAAAGAGCAAAGACAAGTAAACTGTAAACAAAGCTAATTGGGAAAAATTTGTGGATTTTTTTTATGAACATTTCCATCATCAACGCAGAATGATCTCAAAACAAATTAGTAGGCAATAACATAAAGAGGGTATGCAAAACTTTGAGAATGTTTTCATCTGCATATCATTTAATTTTAAGTTCCATGTAAAGCTGCTTAAGGAGGTTTTTACCATTTTCTGCAGGCTTTGAGACCATATCCAAGAGAGGTTGATAAATATCAAAGGCAACAAGCTTGAGATCAGAGAATCTGTTCTGCAAACTCTGAGATGTGCTTTGCAGCTTAGTGTTGAATGCAATGGCATCTTGATTTAACCTTTGGATGCATTGGTTGCTACCAGAACCAAAGAGGGTGATAGCTGCTGGCAAGCAACCCAATGGAGGTAATCCTGTCACCCCAATTCTCCTTGCTCCCAGTCCATATAGGTTCTGTCAAAGTGAAGATTGTGATATGCTGTTGTTTTCAAAGAAATATATGCAGATATTACAAAATAAATTTGATTTTTCTTATGAGTCTCTAGACCAACTTGCATACACCTCAATTAATCAAAACAATTATTTAACATAGTAGTATTTGATGTTAAAAACACTCTCAATAAAAACTCATTTCAATGGTCGAATATCATGACTTCAATACATGAGGCTCAAAGAATTCTTGACATATAGAAATCTATGAAGAACAGATGGGGATACAAGACATGGATATGACATGACATAGACATGGAGACACGACATTTTTTTAAAAAAAAATCTAGGACATGGTCATGACAAGGACACGTTTACTAAAATATATATTTTTTAAAATATATATCATTTTATACTAGAAGAAAATTCAAAGTCAATGTGTTATTGTATTTATATGCTTAAGAAATTAGTTTGATATATTTCATACTCAATCTATCATTATTGTCATACATGTGTATGTTGTAGTCTACTCAACAAGTGTTATATGCATGTCTAACACATTTGTTGCACTAACACATGCTAGATACATGTCCAACAAGTGTCAATTGGAGTGTCCGATAGGACGATATAGATACGCTAAGTTTCCATGCTTCTATTAGGTACTTAAACACCTTGGAGAACCACACCCAAAAGCTAGCTATTGGGGTGGGAGAGCCAAGCCACTTAAGTACCACATTGGTCATCCCATTCTAACCAATGTGGGACAAAGGCATCCCATACTGCCTTGGTTCCTAACAACTTCTTAGATAGTAATTTAGCCAACATTAGTGTTAGTAACTCAAAACTGCAAATTAGTTTTTGAGTTGGTTTAGTCAATTCCTAGTTTCTAGGAAATAGTTGAAGTTATTTTTAGTTTTAGTCAAGTCTAAGTTCCTATCCTTGTGGAGTTAGTGGATTAGTTGCTAACATTGTGGAATCTATTTTTAGATTCAAGATATGTATTTATATGGAGTTTTCTAGAATGAAATACACACTTCCCATTTTTCTCATTTCTCTCTCATTAGAGAATCAGTGAAATATCTCCGAGAGAAACTGAGTGATACACTTGTGAGAGTTGTTAGAGATGGAATTAGGATCAAACAGTCTTTCTCCATTGGCTCCACCTGTGTTTGATGGTGAAAACTACCAGGCATGGGCTATCAAAATACAAACCTACATAGAGGATTGTGATTATTGGGAAGCAATTGAGCAAGACTATGAGATTGCTCTACTTCCTGATAACCCAACAATACATCAGATCAAGACTTACAAGGAGAGGGTCACTAGGAAGGAGCTTGCCTATATGCAGTTGTGTCTCCCGCAATATTCAATAGAATTATGGCCTTGAAGTCGGCAAGGAGATCTGGGAGTTCCTCAAAAGTGAGTATGAAGGTGATGAGAGGATTAAAGGCATGACAGTGTTGAACTTGGTGCGAGAATTCGAGAGAATGCAAATGAAGGATTCTGAGTCCATTAAAAAGTACTCAGATAAGTTGATTGGGATTGCTAACAAGGAAAGAACATTAGGAACCAATTCATCTGACAATAGATTGGTTCAGAAGATTCTAGTTTCAGTACCTGAGAGATATGAAGCAATCATTGCTTCCTTAGAAAATACTAAAGACCTCTCAAAACTCAAGGTGATAGAAGTGGTTAGTGCTTTGCAAGCACAAGAGCAGAGGAGGTTGATAAGACAAGAAGGAAGAATTTAGGGGGCATTGAACCCTAGAGTGCAGCAGGGAGAAGGTGGAAGAGAGAAGAAGGGAAGTGGCAGCAGTAGCTCAGAGTCTGTTGCAAAGGATGCTGGTAGTACATACAAGCACTATGGGAAGCAGAATCATCCACATTTCAGATGCTGGAGAAGGCCAGATGTGAAGTGTAGAAGATGTCATTTATTGGGGCACATTGAACGATTCTGTAAGGAAGAAAATCCTCAACAGCAAGGAGGAGCACATGTTGTAGTACAACAAGAAGAAGATCAACTCTTTGTGGCTACTTGTTTCTCATCAGTCACTATATGTGATGGTTGGTTGGTTGATAGTGGGTGTACCAATCACATGACAAGTGACAGAGAGTTGTTCAAGGACCTTGACAAGTCATTCAAGTCAAGGGTGAAGATAGGAAACGATGAGTATCTAGAAGTAAAGGGGAAGGGCACAGTGTCAATAGAGAGCTGTGCCGGAACCAAGTTGATTACTGAAGTGTTGTTTGTCCCTGAAATTGATCAAAACTTGTTAAGCGTTGGTCAATTAGTAGAGAAGAGATTCAAAGTGTTGTTTGAAGAAGGAAAGTGCCTCATTTCTGATTCCAATGGGAATGAGTTGTTCAAAATAAAGATGCAACACAAGAGCTTCTCGTTGGATCCACTCGAGAAGGAGCATATAGCTTTCAAGTATCAAGTAAATGACACTGAGTTATGGTACAAGAGGTTGGAACATTTTCATCAAAAAGGGTGTATGCACAAGTTTGGGGAATTGATTTTTCTGAGACTTTTGCACCAGTTGCAAGAATGGACACAATCAGGTTGCTACTAGTTGTGTCTAAATGGAGTGTTAGAAGAAGAGATCTATGTTGAGCAACCAGACGGATTCATCATATCAAGATAAGAGTAGAAGGTTTATTTGTTGAAGAAGGCTCTCCATGGGTTGTAGCAAGCTCCTAGGGCATGGTACAACAAGATGGATGATCACTTGTTGAACCTGGGTTTTGTGTGAGTCGTTTTCAAGCTCTTAGGAGCAAGTTAGGTGTTTGCAATATTTGAGTTAGGAGGAGAATGTTAGTAACTCAAAACTGCAAATTAGTTTTTGAGTTGGTCTAGTCAATTCCTAGTTTTTAGGAAATAGTTGAAGTTATTTTTAGTTGTAGTCAAGTCTAAGTTCCTATCCTTGTGGAGTTAGTGGGATTAGTTGCTAACATTGTGGAATCTATTTTTAGATTCAAGATATGTATTTATATGGAGTTTTTGAGAATGAAAGACACACTTCCCATTTTTCTCATTTCCCTCTCATTAGTTAGGAGAACAATTAGGTGGGCCAAAAATATGAAAATAAATAACAAATAAATTTGAGGTTTTGAGAAAGAGAAACTGTTGGCATCTGTTCTCAGTTTCCTCAAAATGCATTATATATCTGCAAATAAGAGGAAACAGAAATAGAAAAAATGGGAAACCTGAATGAAGCTTGAGAAAGATGTAATGAGAATGTCAGAGAATTGCTGGGGTGAGTATGTTCTGTAAAGAAGAGGATTAACATAGTAATTCTGAATGAAATCACTGCTGCCTGCACTAAGAAGGTGAATTGCACCAGAGAATATAGTATTGCCTTTCTCTGTTCCCACCATGTTTACAACTTTGCTTTGATATTCCTTGTAATAATTCAACTGCTGGGTTAATGAAACTGCATGCTGCAAAAACAATGCAAACATGGGTATGTTAAAGCATCAGACTCAAAAACTTAAAACGAGAGCCAACATGGAGGAGTTTGAATTCACGATCTCAATCATATATTAGATCTAAACATCTTTTCTCATGTGCTAGCTTAGCTATTAGTACACAACTCATAAACTACTAATGAAGAGGTAGAGAAGATTATTTACATATAGCTGAGCTGTGCCATCATAAAAGCCAGAAGCAGCAGAAGCAAAGTTGGCTCCTGTTAAAAGCTTGTTTCCAGTGGCATCTTGACTCAAATATGCAGGAGGATATGAAGAAAATCCAAGGAATTCAGCTGTGTATAAAAGAACAGAAACAAACTGGTTGGAAATGATGAAAACAGGACTGAAGAAAAACAAAAGAAGAGGATGGAAAAATACCAGTAAAATCAGTGGCAAGCTTGCCATTGCAAAACCTTCCTGTTGGTGTGTGAGTAACAAAGTCTCTTCCGTAAGGAGGAAAGTTAGCCTTGACAACTGTTAGAAGATTGTTGTTATTTCCGACGTCGACGACCGAGTCCCCGAAGATGCAGAGTGCAGGAACAAGAGGACCACTGATAGCCACTGGAAAAATGAGAGCTAGAAGGCTGAAGGGAAGCAAGAAGCCACTGACTGGAAGCTGCATTTTTTATTTTCTGTAGCAAAAGGTTGAAAGTTTTTTGGTTTTGGCAAGAGAGAAAGAAGAAGGGAGAGTGAATGAAGATGCAGGGGGCAGATGGGAGAGAATTTATTGAGAAAAATTGGTTCTAAGAGCGTTAGTCAAATTGCCATAACTCTCTTTTCTTTGCATGGTATGGTTCATTTCCCCAAGAAGAAGCATGGTTTGGCACATCCTTAGATTTTCAGTCCTGTTTAAGATTTTTATAAAAACTATTAATTAATTAATTAATGATTGTTTCAATAAGAATTATGGTCTTTAAAGATTAAAGTGAGTGCATTAAATTATCTTTGCTTAGGATTGGTTGGAGCAAAATAAATGCTGAAATCAATTGAAAGAGTACTATTTGCTGCAAAAACTTTTCTTCTGAAATACTTGCTGTTTTCTTATCATTTTATGGAAGAAGCTGTGGAATGGAGTAAATGGGATTAATGGAGGGTGGCAGAAGCTTATACAGGTAAGTGAAGAAAAATGTTATAAAGTTCAATATTAAAAACACATAAATTCGTTCAATCTTCTCCAAATTTATGTGGGCTAAATTATAAGAAAAAAAAAATATGGAGGTTTTATTTTTTTCTTTTTATTAAAGTATTTTAATCTTGAAACTATTTTAAAAAGATTATAGTTTTAAATTTTCAAGTGGAGTCGTCTCCGTAAAGTTGTCTCATTGCCATGTAGACAATTTCATCTGCCACATAAAGTCATCTCTTTGTAGGTTGGAGTAGTGAACATGTGTACACTCTTGGCGGTAAATGCTATCTGAATGAGGTCGTCTCTTCGAGAGATGAACCTCCAATAATTTAAAATTATAAGATTGTAAAAAGAATTCTTAAAATGTTTTTAAAAAGGCACCCTGGTTGCCATCACACTTTTTATTTTTCTATTTAACTACTTTTAAAAGAATATGGATGCTTGTTAAAATAAAACAAAAAAACTCAGTTACTTTTTATAATTTAACATGTGCTAACATAACTTTCAACATTTTCACTGCAATAATACATGGAAAAATTGGTACAATTTACAAATAAACTATGCTATAAATTTATTAATATAAGCTATAAAATTACTTCTCAAGCAACTTGAACACAGAATAAGCAGTAAAATCTAGTTTTAGTACTACTTGCATCATTTCATTCAGACAAGGATAGTTGGTCAATTTCCCCAATACAGACTTATGACTTTACCAGTAGACTCCACTCTTGACTCTACTAATTTCCATCATCATCCATTATTTTGAATTGGACAAATAAAACAGAGCTATTCCAACATCAACACAAAGAAGAGAGTATCTGAAATGATCCCCCACCCCTAATCGTGTAAAAGTAGAGACAACACTAAGTTAATCAAACACATAACAAAATTTCATGGTAAAGGATGATACTTGGTAGCCTTTTGAAGTACAGAATGCCACGTCTCTAATACAATGTACAAGATTTGGAGTAGCTTGTTTTACCCGCTTTCGTTTAGTCATCAATATGTCGATATTTGGATCAACTTAAGAGATTTGCGGCCTTGTGAGATGGTCTATGATGCATCAAAAGCTGAAAGATACCATCATCAGTTACCACAACGTAATCATATCCGACCCTCCGAACACGTTCATGGAATTCGCTCATGTCGGATTTTTCAATCTGAAGCCCAACTAATATGTTTGCACCAGTTTCACCCTGTTGAAGAAGAAAATATTCGATATGTTAGCGGATGGAAGGTTCTTGAAAACAGTCTTCCTAATAAAAGAGTAATTTAAAAGTCAGATCCCAGTTTTAAACCTTGCTTTGATAATGAAACAAAGTAATGTTCCAGCGTGGACTCAAAGCATCTAAGAACTTCTCTAGAGCACCTGGCCTTTCCGGGAAAATAAAACGACAAAGAACTTCGTTTTCAACATTTGATTTGCCTCCCATCTGCAAAGAGTAATCATGTGTTGAACAGAAGAACATGGAAGATGTATTTCCAGTTAAGCTCAATGTGATAATATGCGAAAATCTGAAATTTATTTTTATCCAATACATACAAATAATGTAGAAACACAAGATTTTGAGTAAAACAAGGTTAGGAATTAGGATTTCAACCTAGCACGAGCAAATCTCCTTCCCTGTCTACTACCCATCGGCTACTTGGACCTACAAATTACACACAATCACTTGGATAAAAATGACACCTAGTGAGTGAGAGAGAGAGCTCCTTCCCTTGAAGGCTAACTAGCAATCCCATTCCTAGGTGTTAGTGGAGCAAACTAAATTTGAAAATTTAAGTCTCTTATAATCACGATTTTGAAAATTAAGCTTATAAACTCTACTTCTACCATAAGTTCCTTTATTCTGATTTCTACTTGTTACAAGTGTTTTCAAAAGCCAAGTTTTGAAGAAAAATTAGGAAAAAGAAAAAAGAAAAAAGAAAAAACCCAAAGAATTCAAAAAATAAGTCCTTTAACCATGGTTATCAAACGGTATTAAATTAGATAAATCCCACTTGGTAATCTTTTCAACAGCACCATTTTATTGGCAGCAAGCTCGTTATGATATGGTTGTTTTCTTATGCTAAAAAATTCAACTTGTCAATAATCAAATGCATATATTCAGGCGCATGACCACACCAATTATGCATGTAAGATGTCCCTTATAATAGAGACAAAAACATATAAACAGTGAGCTACCATAAGCTGGTTAAGAAGGAGCGTCTTTACTATGCTCGTGTAAAGCAATTGTTGTAGGCATTTGCTAAATTCATTAGCCAAAAAAAAGAAGTACTTACCAAGTAACGCAAGTGATCCTTTACAAGATCATTCTTTGTGAGATTATAAGTTTCAAGCTGAGCCGATTCCATCCTATTCTTCATTTCTTCTAGTTCGGAAGGCATATGGATACCAACACTGCAAAGCACAACGATGAAAACAAATATTATTATATGCTCCCTTCTTTAGATACTCCCCACAATACACCAAAGTATAGCGAAATACAAAATAACTAAATAAATAAGACCCAACATGAAAGATAAATAAATCAAGGCTATCCATCTTGATAAGGAGAAACCAACTTAAAAACAGACAAGGAGCTCGACCATAGGACCCCAAGAAAAACTTAGCCTATTAGTAATTAGAACAATATTGACATTTTGCAACAATGACAAATTTGAAAGTATTCAAGATCCCATCATTAGAAAAGGACTTCATTTTTGTTTAATTCAACATACATGTTTTGGTTGAGAAGAAATGAAACATTACAGAAGACCTAAGAAGCATGGACACTTTAATTTAGCTAGCGTGTTCATGTTGTACATGTGTTGGACACTTGGACACTCCGACACTTGTTGATTACAAAGAGTCTTAGTGACAAACACCTAGAGAAAGCATTATATCACATAGAAGACCACGCCTCCACTCGAAATCCTTCAAGCCCCGCCAAAAACTCTCCTATTCCCCTCTAACCATAACCCCCAAATCATTCGAAAAGTATTTGATTTTTCCAGTATAAACCAATACCAACGAGCACATGAAAAAGGCTAGACCTTCCAAATAGACAAGCACAAATTATTCCAGATAACCCTGATTGAAAGACCTAATATTATTTAAGATGTCACCTATGTACTTCCTTGGAACAGGGAAACAAAAAAAAAAAAAAAAAAAAAAAAAAAAAAAAAAAAAAAAAAAAACTCAAACCCACAACCAGAACCAAAATCAGCACTCAACAGCCAACTTTAGTGTCAAGAAGAAGAAAAAATTACACTCCAACCTGAAAATCTTCAAATACCTACTACAAAACTCCCTCTTTATGTTTTCTTTGCTTTTGTTTTTACTAGTCTCATTAAATCACTCTTTTTTATTACTGATTTTTTCTTACCCTTTAGCAGCTTCATTTTCCCTTCTCTTTCAGATGAAATTGGAATCAACAAAGCTACTGTAAACTGGAAAAAAGTTTTAATTGATATTGGCAATAGCTTGATAAGCACTTACCTGTAAAGAACAACCGCTTCTTTTTCAGAACTATATCTATACTTGAATTCTGTAATGTTCATAGGCCCAACCTGAAAATCCAAATTCCCCAGTTAGCATTCATTCTAATGTCTGCGAATATCAACCAAGATTGATGTTTAGCAAGAAAACTTCGAAAGACAAATAAACAAACCAGTTCACAAAATCTTTTAAAGCTTCCAGGTATCTCCGGCAATATAGTTGCGAGCACAGCCTCTTTTTCACGACCAACATTGGCAAGTTCAGTAACTATACTCAGTTTGTCAAAGTTCATATTTGCACCGCTGGTTATTACCACAACATTTTCTCCCTTCAAGTCATAATATTTGCAGTATGCCTCGGCTCCAGCAAGAGAAAGAGCACCTGCAGGTTCCAAGATGCTCCTCTTCTCCTCAAACATATCCTGTGATAAAATAATAAACATCAAAAACCTCTGCTCAAACCAAAGCTCGAAGAATATTGAAGACAAGTTCCACAAGAAAAATCACATAGTTCTTATCCAAGTGCCATTGAAAGGAGAAAACAAAAAGACTGGTCATAGTTTGAGCATATATCTACACTAGGTGTTAAGAATGTCAATATTTGCAATAGCATTTTTATCTATTTCCCCAAATGTTAGTTCAAATGAATCTTCGCTGTGATCCTTTCTGTGGAAGCATAAAGACTGATCAGGAATCGTCATATGGGCTTCAACAAATGCATATGAAACAAGTAACAGCGATGTGTAGTTACTAGATTTACTGGACATGGATTGTTGTACATAAGAAACACATGATACTGATTCTAGTGGAGATCGAAATTTTACAATCAACAAGCATCTCCATATAAGTTCAGAACTAAAGTCAGTCTTGTACCCATCAGAAACCAGAAGTATGCAAATAGAAGGCGCAAAAAAACAAAACAAAAAACAAAAAAACAAAAAAAACAAAACAAAACAAAACAAAACAAAACAAAACAAACAAACAGAAAACAACAACGATTTCATTGAAAGCATACAATTTAACATAATTAAGCTACATTTGCAGAACATGCTAATCAACTCTTATATTAAACGAGAAGTCATTCTTGTTATGTATAAGACAATGAGATGCATGTGCATGAAAGAGAAAAAAGAAGCCCAAACCTTTATCGAAGCACATATAGCATCACGGCTAACAAGAACTACACCATCCATGAGATCTTTGCAAAGGCGAAAAGTCTCTTCACCAACTTCTTTAACTGCTACACCATCAGCAAAACCTCCAGCCTTGTCCAATATTATTCTTTCGCCATGACATAATGATAATGCCATAGCATTTGCATCAGATGGCTCTACCCCAATAATCTTTACCTGTATGAAAGATGTGAAAAATAAGGCCAAGTGATGTCTCTGTAATAGATAATATTTTAACTCTGGTTTCTTAGAGGGAAGAACAGATATATTAAGAAATAGCGTAACATCAAGAATCCCTATCGTTGAAACTGAAAAGGATGGTGTTAGGAAAGCTTAAAATGACCAACAGACCTCAGGAGAAACCCTCTTGACATAAGCAGCAATACCAGCTATTAGACCACCACCCCCAACTGGCACAAAAATTGCATGCAATGGGCCTTTTATTTGACGCACAATTTCCATCCCAACTGTACCCTGCCCTGCTATAACATCAGGATGATCAAAAGGAGGAATGAATGTGCGGCCTTCCTCTACGCCCCGCTTTTTAGCATATGCTTGTGCCTCATCGTATGAATCTCCAACAAGAACAACAGTTGCACCCAATTTTTTAACTGATTGCCACTGCAACATTACAAGTTCTCATTTTCATTAGCAAACCAACAGCATTGTTATCTACATGAAACACCAGTACAAAAGGGGAGGGGGGAATGAAAGAACCTAAAGCTGAAGAAATTATTGCACCTTAATTTGAGGTGTAGTAAGGGGCATAGCAATTACAGCATTACATCTTAATCGCTTAGCCGCTAATGCAACTCCTTGAGCATGATTTCCAGCTGAAGAGCATATAACTCCTTTGTCCAACTGTTCTTTCGGAAGTTTTGCCATCATATTATAAGCTCCACGAAGCTTGAATGAGAACACCTACAAATAAAATTTAAAAAAAGGGTTAAAACCATGACTACTTAGCAAAATCATCCATTAAGGCCCATCAACAGAAGCAACCGTCATCATCTGATGTTGAAACCAAAAGACAGTACAGCCGCAATTTGATGTACTAAAAATAAGTCGACGAATGCTCAATGGTCATCGCTACATGTTAAACAAAAGCTTAAATTGAAAATATGGGCAGTAGTTCACACAGAATCCTCGAACAAACGACCAAAGAAATGCTAATTTTCAAACCGATAGATTAACCAAAAATAAAAAAGAATAAGAAACCCTACTAAAAATTCACTTACGGGCTGCAAGTCCTCCCTCTTGAGCCAGATATTCACCCCCAAACGTTCAGACAACGTCGGCGCAAGCTGCAACGGGGATTCAATAGCCACATCATACACCTTCGAACCCAAGATTCTGGTCAAATACTCCATCGCATTAAGACTATCCTCGCCATCATCATCAGAACCGGAACGGTCCGGAACAGCGCCGAGATATCCAGGCGGGAACTGCAGCGAATCCGCCGACACCCTCTTGCGAGGAGGCAAAGGGGTGGCTGCCAATGCGTCTCCAAGAGTCGGAACCGAAGTGTTGGTTACAGAATTAGGAGGGATGTCAACGGTGTGTTTTGAAAGCGTGGCTTGGATGAATGGAGGCCTGGTAAGTCTAATTCTGCTTCGATTGTCATCAAGCGAAATGGACGCTCCTCCATTCAAGAAGGAAGGTGAGGATAGAAGGAGAGATCTTCGAGCAATTGGGTGTGAAGTGGGTGCGTTGAGAAGAAGAGCTTCCATTGGAGTGGCAGGAAGGCAAGCGATCGGAGCTGGAAAAGATAAAAGAGGGGCGGCGGCGGCGGCGGCGGAGAGGAAGAACTGCACCTGCTCCCAATAAGTTCCTCTGTTTTTTTCGCTGCTTGGGTTGGCTGCGGTTAAGTGCAGCAAAGCATTGAGGGGGAAATGAAGGATTTATTTTGTTTTTCACCAATCAAACAAAACCATGGAATCCTTGGTTGCTTCTATTCTCTGATTTTTTTTTTCTTTTAAATTATTATTATTATTATTATTATTTTGTTACCTACACCACTATCGATCATATATATAAAATCAACTACTATTTTTTTAAAAAAAAAAATTAAATAAATAGTTACGAATCCATTTTAATTGAATACAATAAATAGTTACATATAAATACAGTAATAATTACCCAATAAATGGATACACCTAGTTTCTTTTATACATATATATACACTATTTTGATGAATTGTTTTTAAATATAGGAAAATTAGTTAATTTATTTATAAATATAGTAAAATCTGTCTATCAAAATAGATACTAACATTTTGTTTTATTTAAAAATATTTTTAATATTTAAAATAATTACTTATTTTGATTTTTTTTTAAAATGTTTAATTTTAGTCTACATATTTTCATAATCTTAAATTTAGTCATTTAAAATTAATTTGCATCGATATTAATTAAATAATAATAATAATTTGTATACAATATGTTATTATGTTTTCAAAGAAAACACTAATAGTTACGGTTAAAAAAATTAGTTAGAAACTAGTTGTAGAATAGAATTTAATTTAACATTTATTGAATGAAAATTTTCACAAATAGAAAAATGTCAAACTATTTACAAAATTGATAAAAAAAAAAACACTAATAGAACTGATAAACTTCTATTAGTGTCTATCACTTTCTATCACTGATAGACACTAATAAACTTTTATCCGTCTCTATCAACTTCTATCAAAGAATATTAAAATTTTATTATTTTGTATAAATAATTCTTTCTATTTTTATATTTTTAAAAATTTTCTTATATTGAAAGTGTGATAATTAAAAATAGATATTTTAAAATATGGGACTAAAATTGAAAACTTTTCGGAGTAAAAAAAGACGAATATAGAATGTTAATCTATTTATTACTTATATTATATTTCCATAATGACACATTATTGCGATGTTCGATTTTTTTTATTATGTAATAAAGAAAAACAAATAAATTAATTAAATAATTTATGGCCGGGTGAATCAGCGATTTTCTTTTTTTCTTTTTTTTTTTTTTTACTAAAAGCGAATCATAGTGTGTGCCCCACAAATTAAATCAATCATGTTTAAAAGGTCTAAAAATAAGGGGCCGAATACTTCCACAAAAGAATCCCCCACCCCCACATGAATTAAAACTATTTTTAAAATATTTATATTAGAAGAGAAAATTAAAAGGATATTGTCTTCTAGAAACTATTTAGGAAAATATTGTTGTTTTCAAACTATTTGTAAAAATATTATTTTTTTTTTTAAATAAGTCGAGAATTGAAAATTCGACCTAAATAGGTCGAATTTTGAACCCTCGACCTTCTTTCATTTGTACGTCGAACTTTGAACCCTCGACCTTGTCCTTCCTAACACTATTATTGAGTCTGTTTAATTATCATTCTGGAGACCTTCCTCTATCAAAAGATGTATTTCTAAATTTTCATAAAGTCCCCCTGGAATTCCTTCCAAAGCTTGTTGAATAATTTTTACGGATTCTGTCATCTCCTAAATAACGAGCTAATGAATCTCCTTCTCTTTGCCACTAAACTTCCCAATCAAATTCGAGAGCGAGATTTTGATAGAGAGCGAGAATACTGTACAATTTTTTTTTTTTCCTTTTTAATTATTACACATTCCATCTTCTTCTTTTTAATCCTTTCTTTTTTTTTTTTAATTTTTCATTTTATAAAAATAATTTCTAAAAATATTTTATTATTGTATTTAAACTCTAAAAAGAATAAATTAAAAAAATAATAACTCATAAAAATAAAAAAAATGTAAATTAAATATTTCATTTATATAAAAATAATTATAAAAATCAATGTGTCCTACAAGGCGGACGTCGTCGATTTCGAGCTGGTTGTCATCGTCGACTTCAAATTTGAGGTTGATCGGATTCTTCTTGATGTTGCTCTGGTACCTCTACAGGCGCTTCATTATATAAATATTCATTATGCTCTCTACGACCTCGACCATGTCCATGCACGTATGAAGACGAAGGACCAGCCTCTGAGTCATAATGTCCTGAACTAAATGCTGGCATCACCATCATCGGATTAACATAATCAGTTTGACTCTGTGTCTGTGTCATAGGGGACAACTCTTCCACATTATGTGCAACCTCATCAAACTCATCCTCTTCCCGAACAGGTCTTCTACGTCAAGGAGTTGGTGGAGGAACAATAGGTATATCGTACATATAATGAATTTCCTCTATATAGCTTTGGTTGTCACTACATATGGCAAGAACCTGGTTCGGATCATTCGTAATCTCATGGAGTCTACTGTTGTTCGATCTCTGTGAATTATAAAACAATTAGACAATATTTAAAATAAAAAAATTAGATAATATTCATTCATTTACCAGATGACCCACAATTGCTCCCGGACGAGTGACGTAGCGCCTTGTGATATTATTATACCAATGAATATATTCTGGAGTGACATATGTGTCAAACTGTTCAAGAGAAACCCCCATTGTAATAAACCTTGCATGATAGTGCCATCGTACTACCAAATGTGCAACTTTTTCGGACCAATCTCCAGTCCTTAGGTCAATATCATGCAGTATGGGTTCAGTATTACAAGGCTATGGGACATCCTGCTGAAAACCGAATTGTCTCATCACTCTGTCAAGAAGATGCTACTCACCAATGTGAAAACATATGAGAGGACTCATCGTCCGCCATATGTTTTGACTATTCGTACAAAAATTAGGCAAAGTATGCACTGCTACAATTATACCAGCATGTCGATCCCGTCCACCATATATGTTTTGACCAATGATGGTGACATTTCGGTCCCGTCTAACCATTTACTGGGTTGTTCACTGCTGCAATTATACCAGCATGTCGATCTGAAATTAAACACACCTCTTCGTGTGTTACAATGTCTCTCAGGTGTTTCATACTTAGTGATCTCAACAAGCCATCATACCGAGCGGTACTGTTCATGTAACAAGTGGCAAGTATTCGGCATTCCATGCTCACATTTTATGGTCGTTTGCTCACATTTTAACATGAACTACGAAGATTTTATTGAGGACTACTACAAATTGTCAACGTATGCTGAATGTTACTCTCCTCAATTTCAACCTGTACTGCATGAAGATTACTGGATCACGCACCCTAATATGCCCGTCTTACATCCTGATCCATCGTTGTTGAGAAGACCTGGTAGACCGAAAAGTTCACATTATCACAACGAGATGAATTGGACAAAACCAGCCACTCGACAACGATGTGGATTTTGTAACCAGTTAGGACATAATCGAAGGAAGTGTCCTTCGTTACTAAGACGGACTCCAGATACTTAGGGATTGAATAATAAATAATTTTTTTATTATATATTTATTTTATTGTATATTCAATTTTTTTATTATAATTTACTGTATATTCAATTTTTTTTATAATAATCTACTGTATATTCATTTTTTTTTTATAATCAATAAAGTTTTACATTATAATAATCTAATTATTCAATTTATTCAAATTATTGTCTAATGATTATTCAATTATAGTATAATAATCTAATATATTCAATTTGTTGTCTAATGATTATTCAATTATAGTATAATAATCTAATATATTCAATTTGTTGTCTAATAATTATTTAATTATAGTATAATAATCTAATATATTCAATTTATTGTCTAATGATTATTCAATTATAGTATAATAATCTAATATATTCAATTATAGTATGATTATTAGCTCTTTTTTCTCTTTTTTTATATATATTTTTATGGAAAGTTCAAATAAAGTGAAGACTCTCGCTCTCTCCTAGGATCTCGCTCTCTCCTAAGATCTTGCTCTCTTAATCTCGCTCTGTCCTAAGATCTCGCTCTCTCACTCTCACTCTCTCCTAAGATTTCGCTCTCTCACTCTCACTCTCTCCTAAGATCTCGCTCTCACTCTCTCGCTCTCTCTGTTATTGTTGTTATTTTTTCATTAATGATTACTAGCTTTCATTTCTTTTGGAACAATCACAGACAATTTTTTTATTATGGATCTACTACCAGAAACTCAATGCATAATCTTAGCATTCAATATGTATTCCTGAATAATCTCATTTTCAATTATTCAACCATTTCATTTTACCAAGTTTAATGTTAGTCAGATTAGTCAATATAAACTAAATCTCGCTCTCTCCAACATTCTCGCTTTGAATCTCGCTCTCTCCTAAAATCTCGCTTTGAATCTCGCTCTCTCCTAAAATCTCGCTTTGAATCTCGCTCTCTCCTTAATCTGCTTCAGCCCACTTATCTCCTTAATCGCTTTGAAGTTTCGACATGTGTGTAACCTTCGACAACCTAATATACAAAATTTTATTCGTAGACAAAGCTAATTCGGAATTGTTTTTCATTCCAAGGCATAACTTGTATCCATGAGCTTCATATTCGCCTGGAGTTCGCTCCCAGAAATATAGCCATCCCCACCCCTTCACGTTAATCTCACAAGCCTCTGTCTAATTCGAAATGATAACAAAATGCATAGGTTGTTAGAAGCAGCTCGAGTACACAGATACATATAGTATACCATCTCATTACTTTATTTCCTCTATGAGGGAAAAAAAAGTAATAAACCTGCAATCTCGAGGGTGGATGTGTGTCGAAACTTCAACCTTTGATAACCTAAGCGAGATTCGCGAGATTTCCCTCGTCGAGGGTTGAAGTTTCGACCTATGTATTGTTTTCAAGTTTTTCTTTGTTCGTCGAGTTCTCAACGTTCGACCTCCACATTAGTCGAGTTCTCAACGTTCGACCTCTAGCCTCGAACTCCCAAAACAACAATATCTCTCTAATAAGTTCAAAACAACAATATTTCTCTAATAAGTTTTGAAAACAACAATATTAATATTAAAGGTCCATATTAGAACCCAATAAATAAATAATGTAAAATTATTCATTAAATTTAGAGATATGAAGATTTTTAAAAGTAGAACAAAATTCAAGTATTGATTCTCAATAGATAAATAAATGAATAAAAGATAGATTCTCTTTTTCTCCGCCCTCCTTTGTTCACACGAATACGTCTTCTACCTTTAAATTTCTAATTTTGTTACGTATTTTTTATAATTTTTTAAAAAACTAAATTAAAGTTTGAAAACTAAGGAAAAAATTAAAATCTTGTTTTTGTTTTTGGAATTTGGCTAATAATTCAACTCATGTACCGCAAATTACTGTAAAAAAATTAAAAGAAAATATGTTTAATTTTTTTTTTTTTTAAACATGAGATACTTACCAAATAGAGTCATAGAAGAATTGATGAAAACTATTTGAATTAATGAAAAAGACCTTTAAGGAAAATTATTTTAAATGACAAAACTACTAAAAATATTTATAAATTATAATAAAATATCACAGTCTATTTGCGATAGATTGCGGTAGACTGCTATTTGTTTCTATCATGATATAGATAGACACAAATAGTAGTTTATCGCAATCTATCACAGATAAATAGTGAAATTTTTCTATATTTGTAAATAATTTGATTTATTTTCTTATATTTGATAACAACCTGACTTTTAATTGTGACTTGCGTAGGTTATAATTAACAATTTGATCCCATATATCTAAAATAGAAGTACTTTTAATTATTGGAAAATGTCCATGAATATTCTAAATACAATTTTTTTCCTTTAATTTTTCAAGTACTTAGAAGGAAATATATTGATTTATTCTTTAAAGAAAGAAAGAAATGATACTAATTTATAAGGGAGACCAAATATTTACACAATTGAATGAAGATTAATTTTATGGACTATGTCATTAATATATATATAGTTTATACCATTGAAAATATGTTGGTTGTGTAAAGGTAGATAAATCATTAATAGTGTATTTAGATATTTTGATTATTTATATGTTTTTTTTTTTTTTGAATAAGCAATATTATTATACAACAAAAAGAGGGATCCCACCGTCTGGAATCAAAGCACCATAGCAAACAAAGCACCTACATAAACAACACACAACCGGAAGACTCAAAACAACCAACCCAAACCAGCACAAACCATAAACAAAGAGACGAACAATCCAAACACAAGCAAAAAGAAAATATAATAAAAAGACCCTAAACCGGGGACAATCCAAGAACCAAAGAAACCAGGAGGAAACATAAGACAACGAACAACAAACAAGCTAGAGGAGGCCATGAAGATCAATCCGCCAAGAGACAACATGCGCATGGACCATAGAGACAATAAGTTGTAACAAAGAAGACGCCAATCTCGGATGCCCACCATGCAATCGATGATTCCTCTCCTGCCAAATGAAATAAATTGACGCATACCAAAAGACTCGAAATAACTTAATCTGAACATGCTTACCTGACCCCATCCGACACACCTACCTCAACTCTACATCCCACCCAGCAACCCGATGAGATGAACCTAACAGATGCAACACACCCTCCTAAACCTCACTCCCAAACACAGAATCGAAAAACAAATGATTTTGAGACTCCACCCCCATCAACACAAAGCAGATAGGCAGAATTCATCGTTCGATCCCACCTCCTTAACCAATCCCGAGTATCTAATTTATCCTTCACTGCCAGCCAGGCATAGAAGGAATGCCTCAGAATATTACCCCTAGACAAAACTAGATGAGCCTAGGACACTCTAGGACGTCTCGGACGTAGACTCTCCTAAGCACTAGCAACAGTAAATTGACCATTACCACTCAGTACCCAAAACCCAACAATCCTCCCCACTCACCCTTGACTCCACATCCTGAACCAAACCCCACAATTCAAGGATTTTCCAAGAAACCGACGGCCAAAGCCAACAACCATTAATAGATAAAAAATTCAACAATTTAGCCTCATGATGGCTGGCAGCATCATTAATCATGCGGTCCCCATAAATCTCGAAAATGGACCCCGCAAGCAGCCACTGAACCTACCAAACAAAACATCTCCTCCTATTACCAATCTACATCCTGACAAACGGCTTAAGCCTATCACGACAGTATAAAACACCTTCAAACACCAGGACCGTCCCATCTAAGTAAGAATCACCTATAATGAACGACCCCAAAGCACATACTTCTCCATCCATGCAACCTATAGGGAACAGACTGCACCAGCAATAACCACAACAATTTCAAAATAGGCGCCACATTCCAGGAAGAAGTATAATGGATACCCAAACCCCATTCAACTTTCGACAAGCAGACCTCATCCCAAGCAACATGCACACCCCTTACCATCAGTCCGCCCTCTCCACAAGGAAGCCTGTAAAATACGATCAACCTCATGAGCAACAGAACCAGGCAACATAATCATACTAGACCAATATACTTGGAAACTTTGCAACACCGACCAGACCAACTGCAAATGACCCGTAAAGGAAAGAGACCTCACAGCCCAACTCCTAACCCGAGTAGTAATTTTCTTAATCAAGGGGACACAATCCATAGCCTTCGACCTACTTGACAACAAAGGAAGCCCAAGATAATGAACAGACAAAGACTCAAGAGAAACCCCCATAGTCTTAGCCAACTCCCTAGCCACATCACAAGAAACACCAGCAACAAACATAGAGCTCTCACCCACATTAGCCACAAACTCAGATAACAAATGACTCAACACCTGATTCACAAAACTCAACGATCCATGATCAGCTGCACAAAAAATCATGAGGTCATTAGTAAATGACAAATGAGCCAACCTCACTTTTTCACACCTATGATGAAACACAAAGGAGGGAAAAGGGTTAATCAGCGTACGAGATAAGATCTCCATAACCAACACAGATAGGAACGGGGACAAATGATCCCCTACCTTAACCCTTTCCTACTAGGAAAGTACCACTCAAGAGAACCATTAATCATCACAGAGAAAAAAGGGGAAGTAACACATGCACGAATCCAACTTACAAACTTTAGAGGAGTACCAATAGCCAAAAGAACACCAAACAAAAAGTTCCAATTAACAAAGTCATAGGCATTTTGAAGGTCTACCTTCAACACACAACGAGGTTTACCCCTATTAAGCTGATACCCCCCAACAAGCTCTTGGCACAATAAAATATTATCAGTAATACACCACCCCTGCACAAACACCGACTGGTTCCCACTGATAAACCGAGGCAAACACCCACGGAGTATGTCAACAATCACCTTAGAAATACATTTATACACCACATTACAACAAGCAATTGGGCGAAAATCCTATATATGATCAGCACCAGAACGTTTAGGGATCAGGGTAATAGTCGTGGCATTTACCCTATGGGGAAGATAACACGTATCAAAGAAATGGAGCACAGTCGAGCAAAAATCCTTCCCACCCACACTATGTTTAAAAGTCAAAGTGAACTCAGTTGATAGTAATTGATATTATATTCCTCTCTAGAGGTCGAAAGTTTGATCTCCATCCCCACAGGTTCATTGTACTACGAAAAATAAGGGATTTAAGCTCCAAATCTTGCAAGATGAGAGTGAAGATTAGAGATAAATAAAGAGAAAGAAAGGAAAGGGAGATATTTAAGAAAATAATTTACATTCTTAAAATTATTAATTATTTATTTATGGTGAAACCTGCATCCTTGAATACAAAGAGTTACATGTTAATTACTATTAAGTTGAGTTAACAAATGTTGATGAAAATATTTAATAAACGAGAAAGATAGTCACATAAAAATTATATTTTGGGTATATCTGTACATATTTTTAGTTGGCAAATTCATTTACTGTATTTGCAAATATAGCCAATATTTTTAATCCTTCAGTTACATTTCTGTTATTTTTATTTTAGCTAGTTTTTTTTCCTTTATTTCTTGCTCGAAGCTTTTTATTGTCAATTGAATTCCCATCTATTTTAGTTTATTTGCTTCTTCCTTTTCTTCTTGTTCAACTTTTTTATAATTAAAACTCGCTCGAATGCTTATTTATTTATGGCTGCGATTTTGTAAAACAAAAAAGAAGTAATTGACCTAATAAATTGTCATTCCAAACGTGGGCAAAAAGAGCCAGAAATAAAGAAATTTGATTTACATTTTGATCACTACCGTTTTGATTTATTTTGGTCAATATACTTTTAATTTCGATTTTATCTAGGTCATTGTACTTTCAAAATATCAATTTTGAATCTTACTTTCAAACTAGGACAAATGAGTCAAGACTTTATATATATATATATTGAAACCAAAACTTCATTAACCATAAAAAGGAACCGTTACATCTAATATTGCAAAAAAAAAAAAAAAAAAGGAATAAACACTAACCCCCTCAATCTTTCCTGCAGGAAGCATGTGGAGTCGGCTCTTCACGTGTTTTGGGATTGCAAACGTATTAGGAAGGTTTGGACTCTATTTCTCACTCATTGGGTTTCTTTTCTTTTTTTAATGAATGACTGGAGAGCCACGACATACTGGGAGTGTTAAATGAAAATTTTCTGTTGTCGTAGTCTGTAGCTAATGTCCTAGTCTTTTGGAGTTTGTTATTCATGTAATCACTTTCCTAGTTGTTAGGCATCCTTTCTAGTTTTTAGCTTTCATCCGTTATAAGTATTGGTTTAAATAGACTTCTTTGCTGAATAAAAGTTGAAGTCAATTTTCACATCTTTTTATCTCCTCTACTTCTCTTAAAACTCGGATATTTTGTTATTTCTGTAACAGTGATATCAGAGCAATAATGACTTCTGAAAATTTTGTATAACTAGTGACTCCTCGTTTTGATGGTCATTACGATCATTGGGGAATGCTAATGGAGAATTTCCTGAGATCAAAAGAATATTGGCAAGTTGTCTCTAATGGAATACCAGATTTAACAGCAACAATGATAGGCGCACAAAAGACCGAAATCGAAGGAAGGAAAATAAAGGATTTAAAGGCCAAAAATTACTTATTTCATGCTATTGATCGCTTAATCTTGAAGACCATTCTTTGCAAAGACACCTCCAAGCAGATTTGGGATTCAATGAAGGAAAAAGTATGAAGGCTCAATGAAAGCAAAGAGGCAGTAGCTTCAAACACTTCGTACCGAGTTTGAAAACCTTAAGATGAAGTCAGGTGAGTTGATTGTAATTTATTTCTCAAGAGTTATGTCAATCACCAAAAAGATGTGGATGTTCAAAGACAAGTTGGAGGATATAATCATAATTGGAAAGGTACTCAGATCCTTGACACCAAAATTCAATTTTCTTGCATGTGCAGTTGAGGAATCTAAGAATATTGATGACTCTCACTTGATTAACTGTAAAGTTCTTTACTAGTACATGAACAAAAGATCAAACAACAAGACAACGAAGAGCAAGCTTTGAAAGCTTCAATATGAAATCCATCAACGTCTATAAGTGGTAGAGGCAGAAGTAAAGAGAAGAAAGGCAATAACCAATGGGACCACTAGCAACAGCAACAACGAGACAATCAATCTCAAGGAGGAGGAAGAGGAAGAGGATGCAAACGAGGAGGCCAAAACTCAACAACTTATCAACGAAAGTTAGTAGACAAGTCAAAAGTTGAATGTTATAGGTGCCACAAGTATGGTCATTATTAGTCAGAATGTCAAACTAATTTAAATAAGCAAAATCAGGAAGAGTCAACCAATTTTTCAAAACAAGAGGAAGAGGTTTCTCTTTTGATGGTGTGTCATGTGAATGAAGAAACACAACCACTTGGACACTGGCTGCAGCAACCACACGTGTGGAGATAAGGGAGTTTTTTCCAAACTAGCTGAAACCTTCGCAACACTATCAAGTTCGGTAATAACTCCACAAAATCTATTTTAGGAAAGGGAAAATCACTCTCCAAACCAAAGGAGACATTATCCACGCTATTTCCAATGTTTTTTTCATTCCAGATTTGAAGGCCAACTTATTGAGCGTGGGTCAGTTGCAAGAGAAAGGGTATGAGATCTTCATTAAAGTCAGAGTATGCAGAGTCCAAGATGAAAAATTAGGCTCTATTGCTCAAGTGAACATGACATCAAATTGGATGTTTCTGCTTTATCTCCAAACCCTCACATTCGTGTTTTTCAGCAAAAGTGAAGGATGAGGCGTGGTTATGGATTTTCGCTATGGGCATCTAAATTTTGTTAGGCTTAAAACATTGCAACAAAAAAACATGTGACGGATTTGTTGGGGTTGATGTCCCAAATCTCGTGGGTCTTGTAGTTTGTAATTGTATTGTACAAACAATTTATTTATTTAATAAAATGTTATATATTTTATTCAACATTTAGTAGCATTAATTCACAAAACCAATAAACAAACATCCAAGGTTATCTTCTATAAATTAAACATGTATATAGAGACATACATGTGGATTGTGTTTAAGTGATAATCTAAATTATCTGTAGTAGATGGATAAGGTTGAGTACCTTATCTTAGTGATGCTACAAATACGACCCATTTTATAGATGTTACAATTGTTGTAAAGTTCTACAAATGATCTGATTCTGATCATTCATGTAGAGACATGTGAGTGGAGATGTTCTATATAAAAGGGTTTGTATAAGACCGGACCACGAAATGAATAGTCTCATTATATAACACTGTTAATAGTAGAGATTTACATTTCACTAGGATAACCATAGGTGACATGACTTGAATCTTGAGTGATTTGTGAACTCCTGCATATAAAGAAAACCTTTGATTTGTATGGGTGAGAGTAACCAATTTGCTGACTCAATATGAATTGGGGAGCTGGGAACACAACTACACAAGAAGAAATCCATCCCTAACGTCGGAGTAAGTATATAAATTGTTCCTTTAAGGGCTGATTCCAAGGCTTGAATAATGTGACGCCACACCTTCTCTTAGCCTGATAAGGGTTTGGTCATAGTTGTGAAGGAACTCTTATTCAAGAGTACCTATAAGCGGAAGCAGATCTTTTCAATTCATTGTGACAGAATTACCGTATATATATTCAATACATACTAATATGCATTCATAATACTAAAGAGATCAAGAGATCATACCAGATGAGGATCTCTCCTTCACAGTAAGTCTAAAACCCAACAGTCTACCTCGAACAATCACCACCTGGATAGAAGGAAACAGAGAAGACAACATCACTCAGAGCCCTCAGTATTCTTAGAGTGAGAATCCAAAGTGTGGGCTTTGTTCGGATTTGGTAGAGGGAAGAAGGAAGAAAGACCGTACACAACGATCAAGCAAGTGGGGGATGAGGTCGTTTATCGCATAGACAAGATGCTTAATCGTTTAGGTAAAATATACGATCGTGTAGGAAAAAGTAAACGATCATCTAAACGATCGTGTAGGAAAAGGTAAGCGATCGTATAAACGATCGTGTAGGAAAAGGGTGAGCGATCGTCCAAACAATCACGTAAGAAAAACTAAGCGATTGTTTATACGATCATTTAGTAAATATCGGGAGCTAAACGATCGTTTAGGAAAAAGTAAACGATCGTTTAATTAATAGCACGCGACGGTATAATTGGTAAGCGATCGCTTAGCAATATCGTATATATAAGCGATCGCGCAGTCATTATCGTATAAGCACTGATTTTCTAAACGATGACACTATTTTTTTCACAATGTCCGTGCACAACGAGATCAACACACCGTCAACTATTTATAAGGCACTCATCCGATATTTAGAACAGAAGAGACGCCTTCCCATTTCCTTTATAACCGTCCAATGAATGTGATCTTATCATATTCATAACATATAAATTAATATCATATATTAATTATAATATTTTCATCTACTAGATTTAAATCATATTTATATCTAATTTTCTTCAAATTAATTTATCTCATACATTAAGTTAATTATATCATATTTAATTAACTCATTCAATTATATCATATATAATCGAACTCCCTCTTGTAAATTTGAATATTTCAATCTGACCAAAAAACTAATTCCCAACTTGTATCCAAGCTACCAAGGGGACCTTATGGACCTATGACTCGAAGCTCCAATGGTTCGTGAATAGTAGACTAAACTCTTTAGTCACGATATCCACCATTCGTTAACTGCCAGACATTCCACTAAAGACCGACAGTTGAACTCTTCTTGCCATAGATATATTTCTACGTCTATTGGATATAACTAATCATTAGTACGATAACCTTTCACAAATGCTTGTAATTACAACATGCCAATTTAGCGTTTTGCCTCTGTAATTACATATTCCTCCTTAAGTACCACTGATCCCTCTAATGAACAGTACAACATAGTCCTACTATGTGTGAACACCTCTTGGGCCATGAGAAGATGCGTGGTGCCACATCGTTCAAACCCCGAGATCAGCCCTTAAGAGAACAATCTATCTACTTACCCCTACGTTGAAGAAGAAGTGAACTCCATCTTGTGAAGCTGAGTTCCCATCTCCCAAATCACACGAATCCCCAAGATGGTAAGTTTGAGTCAGCGTTCTGGCCACTCACACCCATGAAAATCAAAGGACCGCCCTAAAATGACAGGAGTTCCCAACTCACTCAGGATTGAGGTCATGTTACCTATGGTCATCCTAGTGAAGTGAAGTCTCAGTCATGAACGGTGTTATATTACAAGACATTAACACTTCGAGGTCAAGTCTTATACAAACTCTTTGTATAAGACACCCCTGCTCGCATGTCCACTACACGAATGATCAGGATCAGATCATCCGTGACAAGTCACAACATTTATAACAATTCCACAAAGCGGGCCGCGTTCGTAGTGTTACCAGGATAAGGTTTTCCTCCTATATCCATATACTATAGACTATTTTTGTTGTCTCTTAAGACATGATCCACTTGTATGTCACTACATACATGCTTAAGTTACATAAAGACAACCAGGGATATTAAGTTTATTCGTTTGTGGTAAAAATAAAAAACATCTAAATGTGCAAAGTCAAGTAGTGAAGTAAATATCATTTATATTATACATCATAAGTGTTTGTACAAAGTTGTTTACAAACTACTGGACACGAGACTTTAGGGCACAAACCCCAACAAGTTGGACTATGACTTATTGTTCATTAGAGGGATCAGTGGTACTTAGCGAGTTAGATGTAACTACAGGGGCAAAACGGTAATTTTGGCCCAATTGTACTTACGAGCAATTTGTGAAGAGTCATCGCACTGTTCCCTGGTTATATCCAATAGACAGAAATATATCTGTAGTGCGAAGAGTGCAGCGGCCGCTCTTTAGTGAAGTGATCGGTAGTTAACTGAAGTTGGGCAATTTAATTAAAGGAGTTTAATTAATTATCCAAGTATTATTAGAGCTTCAATTTACAGGTCCATAAGATCCCTTTTGTAGCTCAACAAGAATTATTGGGAATTAATTTTGGATTAGTTTGAATTATTCAAATTAATTATATATGATATAATTGTTGGGATTGGTGTCCTAATTCTCCCGGAGTCTCATTGTTTGTAATATATACACATTGTTTATGAATAAAATAAGAGTTATTTCATTTTGGCATTTACTCATATCCAATAAACAAAGCTCCATAGTTATTGTATGTAAACTCATACAAGTGGATCATGCCTTAAGTGATAACCTAAGTAGGTCTGTAGTATAAGGATTAAGGAGGGATACCTGATCCTGGTGACACTATGGATATGACCCGCTTTATAGAGATTTGCAAATGTTGTAAACTACTATAGATGGCAAATCCTGACCATTCATGTGCAGACATGCGAGCGGGGGTTTCCTATACAAAGAGTTTGTATAAGACTGGACCACTAGATGATTCGTCTCTGTATATAACGCCGTTGATACTAGAGACTTACATCTCACCTAAACGACCATAGGTGACATAACCTCAATCCTAAGTGTTTTGGGAACTCCTGCCTTTAAGGGTGGTCCTTTGATTAGTATGGGTGAAAGTGGCCAGATTGTCAACTCAACATGCCTACCTTTTTGGGGACTTATTTGATTTGGGAGATGGGAACTCAGTTACATAAGATGGAATTCACTATTTCCTCGAAGCTGGGGTAAGTAAAGAGATTGCTCCCTTAAGGGCTGATTCCGGGGTTTGAACATAGTGGCCACAATTTCTCTTTGGAAAAGAGGACCCAGTCATAGTAGAACTATGACTTATGTTCATTAGAGGAATTAGTGGTACTTAAGGAGTTAGATGTAACTACAGGGGCATAATGGTTATTGGCCGAGCTGTACTTACGAGCGATCTGTGAAGGGTTATCATATTGTTGATTGGTTAAGATGGACACATAATATATCTGTAGTAAGGAAAGTTCAGCTGTCGGTCTTTAGTGGAGTGCCTGGCAGTTAACGAATGCTGGATTCCGTGACTAAAGAGTTTAGTTAGTTATTCACGTACTGTTAGAGCTTTGAGCTACAGGTTCATAAGGTCCCCTTGGTAGCTCAATAGATTCAAGTTGAGGACTAGTTCTTGGTGTTGATTTGAAATGTTCAAATTGACAAGAGGTAATTCGATTATATATGATATGATTGGTATGATGTATGAGATACATCTAATGGATGATTAGTGTAAATGAGATTTACATTAAGTGCCATAGAATAGAAAAAGAGCTATGGTTTATATGTTTCATGAGATGAAATATTAAAACTATAGGTTATAAATATAGTATGGTAAGTTGGTTATCATAATTATTTATAATAATATTAATTATTAGATAATTATCTCTTTTTCTCTAATAACCAATTGAGTGGGAGGTTATTGGTGGTTTCATGGTAACCGTGAGATAAAAGGGAAATTGTTTTCCTAAATTTAGAAGTTGATTGAGATTTCCATTCTCGGAAAGTTCTCACGGAAAGGTTGTCAAGTAAATACGATTACTAAACGACAGCTTGGAGAGACTAGACGATCGTGGAGTGTTTCTATATGATAAACACTTAGCTGGCCGATTAGCTAAATGATTGCAGAGCATTTATTAAACGATTGGGCATCGTCTATACGATAGGCACTGTCATCTCCCACTTGCTCAATCGTTTACATGATTGTTCTCCTCCACTTTCGTCCTCTAACCAAGTCCACACAGAGCCCACACTTATGGATTGTCACATCGAGAATACCAAGGTAGCCATTGTGGTGGTGTCATACTCAACTCGACACTAGTCGAGTTTCTGTGGAGGCCATTCGTTGAGTTCACGGTGTTCGTGTGGTGGTTGTCGGGTGTTCATGATCTTGGTGATCACTGAGTTTGGGTTGCTGTGTTCGTGTAGTATAGTGGTTGTAGTGTTCGAGCGTTCGAGTGTTGCAGTCTTTCGGGTTGTTCGAGCGTTCGTAATCAAGGATGTTGAAGATGAGTCTTCAAAGGTATGTTTGTTCTATCCCTTGATATGTAGAAAAGTATGCTGTAATTTCGTGTACGCATAGTCTGTATGTTTCCATTTGTGATTGTAATTGTTAATATTCATATATGATTGAAATTTGGAACGACCCTTCCACTGCTCATGGAAATCCTCATGTTCTGATTTCCTTCAATAATTAATATATTATATTTGATACATTATAATATAAAGTTTTATTTGAGAGGAAATAAATATTTGAATTTGATTAAAATATTAATTATATGAATTTGATTCATATAAAAACTATAGGTTAAAATTTAATATGAACTTAATTTGTATTAAATATAGGTTATATGAGAGATTGATAAACTATATGTTATATTATATTTGATATAATGTAAACTATAGGTTATATGTTATATTAGATATAACATGTAGTATAATATACATGTTATATATTAGGGTGGTTAATGTATTATATATTAAATAAAATAAAATTAGTTTTAATTTATTTTATCTTTATTTTTTAAAATTTAAATGGGGAGTTATTTCTAACTTCCTCCCTAATTTTCTCTCATCAACATAACGTGAGAGGGGAGTTGGAGGAAGTTATTCTTTTTTGGTCTTCTTCCCTAAACAAAATTCAGAGAACATTTGTGAATTCCCCAACGTACAATTCTCATAAAATTTCCTCTCGTCTTCTAACCTGTATCAAAGTTGAAGCAAAGCCCACACCTCTTGTTAATTCTCATCCCTATAAATAATACAGAGGTTTCTCTATTGGTGGTGTTCAACCTATTGGTTTCGGAGTGCAATGTTCTTTGTGATCGATTACCAAGTAGGGTTCGTGACCAATAGGAGAGGAATTCACTAATTTCTTCAAGAGGTCAATAAACCAAACCTAAATCTTTTCTCTGAATTTTAGCATGTTATAATTTGTTAAGAATGCATAATGTGTTTTGAATTTTATTTTCTTGTGTAAATTTAAAATTGGGAAATGGTCTCGCTTTCGTCTAAGATTTTCACAAACCTTCAGGGTTTACCAAAAATTAAAAGTCATTCTAAGATTTTTGAAGATTGTGTAGTTGGGAAACAACACATAGATAGTTTTTCAAAAGGAAAATCATGGAAAGCAAAGTAGGTTTTGGAGCTTATTCACTCTGATCTTTGTGGTCCTATAAATCCGACATCAAATTGTGGTAGACATTACTTGTAATATTCATGGATGATTATAGTAAAAAAATTTGGGTTTATTTTTTGCAGAAAAAATTTGAAACCTTTTCAGCTTTTAAAAGCTTTAAAGCAAAGGTTGAAAAGGAAGTAGACATGGCAATAAAGATTCTTCGCAGTGATCATGGTGGTGAATACAACTCACAAGAATTTGAATTTTTTTTTGAGGAGCATGGTATTAAAAAGAAACTAACAACATATATGTCACAACAAAATGGCATTTCAGAGAGGAAAAATCACACAATCATGAACACAGTGCGACTATATTAAAGAGCAACGAGGTTCAAAAAAATTGTTAGCCTGAAGCTGCCAATTGGAGCATCCATGAGCTAAATAGAAGTTCCACATTTGTTGTTCAAAATCAGACATCAGAAGAAGCTTGGAGTGGATGAAGTCCAAGTGTTGGTCATTTCAGAATTTTTGGCTGCATAGCGTATGCATATGATTCAGATCCAAAGAGGAGTAAACTTGATGACAAAGGAGGAAAATGCATTTTTCTTGGTGTACAAACTGTACAATCCATTCACCACAAAAATTAACATCAGTCGCAATGTTGTTTTCAATGAGGTAAAATTCTGGAGTCATGATGAATATAAGTTTGAATAGCAAATCCCAATTGATTTTGAAGACGAAGATGAAGGAACAATTCAACAAATGATGAAGCAATTGCCACTCAAGAAATTCTAGCTGTCACTGCGGTGGAAAGAGCTCAACGAGTCAGAAAAAGGCCTGCTTGGATGCAAGATTATATGGTAACTGGAATTGACCAATTTGATGACCCAGTTGTTCATTTTGCTTTGTTATCAAATTGTGATCTAGTGACCTTCGAAGAAGTTGTCGAAAAACCAAAATGATGAGATAGCAGTCATTGAAAGAAACAACACCTGGGAGTTGATTGAACTTTCAAACAGGCAAAAGGCTATTGATGTGAAGTGGGTCTACAAAACTAAATTAAATGAAAAAGGCAAAGTTGACAAAAGAACGCTTGGTCGTTAAAGACTACAAGGAAGAATTTGGTATTTGATTATAAGGAAGTGTTTGCTCCGGTAGCTCAGCATGACACTATCAGATTGGTGATAGCATTGACTGCACAAAATTTTTGGCCCATTTTTCAGCTAGATGTAAAATCGACATTCTTGCATGGCGGTCTTCAAGAAAAGGTATTCATCAAACAACCTCTTGTTTTGTGAAGCTTGGATGTGAAAATTAAGTTTATAAATTGAAAAAGTCACTATACGGGCTAAAACAAGCTCATCCCACTTGGTATAGTCAAGCCTATTTCTTACGTGAAGGATTTAAAAAATGTCCATATGAGCATACTCTTTTTGTAAGCTTGGAGAAGATGGAAAGATGCTTATCGTATGTATATATGTTGATGATTTGATTTATACTGGAAAGGATGTTGCCATGTTTGAGAAATTTAAATAGTCCATGATACTTGAGTTTAACATGTCTGATCTTGGAAAGATGCACTATTTTCTTTGAATTGAAATGGTGCAATCTCCAGCTGGAATTTTTATTTCACAAAAAAAGTATATGCAGGATGTTTTGATTAGGTTTCAAATGAATGAATGTACACCAGCTGAATTTGGATTAAAGTTGCATACGAATCAGGAAGGGAAAAAGGTGGACAATACTCTCTATAAACAAATTGTTGGTAGCTTAATGTATTTAAAAACAACAAGGCCCGACATTATGCATGTTGTGAGTTTGATCAGTAGATACATGGAGAATCCAATAGAGATTCATCTCCTTGCTGCCAAAAGAATTTTTCGATACTTGCAAGGAATAAAAGAATATGGATTGTTTTACAAGAATGAGATGAAGTCAGATTTGGTTGGTTTCACTAGTAGTGATTATACAGGTGATATAGATGACAAGAAAAACACTTCAGGTTATGTATTTATGCTTGGTTCAAGAGTTGTTTCATGATTATCTAAAAAACAATCTACGAGGATTGAAAGATGTTTTTTACTGCAAAAGTGAAGATCAAATTGCTGATATAATGACCAAACGATTGAAATTATCTATGTTTCAGAAATTCAGAAATTTAACGGGAGTCTACTCATTTAATGAGCCTAGCTAAACTGAATGTTTGAGAACTTTCAGTTTATGGGAGGAAATGTTAAATGCAAATTTTCAATTGTCCTAGTCTGTAGCTAATGTCCCAGTCTTTTGGAGTTTCTTATTTATGTAATCACTTTTAGTTCTGGTTTTTAGCTAATTTTTAGCTTTCATCCGTTATAAGTATTAGTTTAAATAGACTTCTTTGCTGAATAAAAGTTCAAGTCAATTTCCACTTCCTTCTATCTCTTCTGCTTTTCTTAGAACTCTGATATTTTGCTATTTCTGTAACAGGGAATAGATGAGGGACAATCTAAGGAAAAAGGAGTTAAATGTGATGACCATTCTTCTTTGAGACATTTGGAGCTATTGCAACCAACTTGACATCAATTGATAGACTTTTGATTTCCTCCGAACTTTAAACACTACAAGAAAATGTAACTTTCAGTGATGAGTAAAACATGTTACTGAAAGCCAAAACTGAAGGGAATGGATTCTCGAAGCGGAAGCGTACAAATGCCTTGTGTTTTGAATTTTGTTTGCAAAAATCAACAAAATAGAGAGATGGAAACAATGATAAACTAACAACTATGAAGCATGCTTTTCTCCTAAATTTATAGAGAAGAAAAGGAGATTGAATACTAACCCTTGAAGAAACACTTCTTCACAATTCTTCTCCGACAGCGTGATCACGAAAAAGATTTCCTCTACTTTTCTAGAATTCAGCAACACAGTAAGAACACTAATAGAGTAACGAGGACACCACCACAAAGGTACCTCGTTATTCTCAATGTAAGAATCACAGACAGAGTTGGGTGGGTTTCTGTTTAATTTTAGTGGAAAGGGAGAGTAGTGAACTTGAGGGACTTATTGCAGAGAAAGGAGATGAAGATCAAATTCGATGTGAAAATTTTCACGTTCAAATTGAATCCCTTTCTTTGTCCAATTACCCATATGAGAGATGGGTGGAGAGAGTTGAAATTACTCCTTCCATCACGTGCTTGGGAGTTAATTTTCAAATTTCGAATTTTAATATATATTAAATAATTTAATGTATATTAAAATTAAACCATATTTTATATTACATATAATATATATCCTATAGTATTAATATGAATCACATTCAAATTAATTTTAACCTATAATTTATATATGAATCATATTCATATAATTAATATTTGAAATCATATTCAAATATTTATTTATCTCATTTAAACTTTATATTATAATGTATCATATACATTATATTAACATTATCACATATAATTAATTCCTTTTAATTAATTTGAACAATTCAAATTAATCCAAAATTAATTTGATTCTAATTAATTCTTATTGAGCTAATAAGGGGACCTTATGGACCTACAGATTAAAGCTCAAATGATACGAGATTAATTAATTAAACTCTTTAATTAAATTAATCTCTATTTATTAATTACTAGTCACGCTACTAAAGACAATAGTTGCACTCTTCACACTATAGATATATTTTTGTGTCCATCGGATATAACCAATCAACCGTGCGTTGACCCTTTACAAATTGCTCGTAAATACAACTAGGTCAAAATTATCGTTTTGTCCTTGTAGTTACATCTAAGTTACATCTAACTCCTTAAATACCATCGATCCCTCTAATGAACAATAGTCATAGTCCAACTTGTTGGGTTTTATGCTCTAAAACTCGTAGATAGTAAATGTTATCAATTGACCATCATCAATAAAGAGTTATCGATGTTAATTTAATAAATGTTATTGATTGTGTTGTACTCTATTTTGGCTTAATAACCCTAAATCCAGTAAACTAACATCCAAGGTTGCCTTATAAGTCTTGAACTATATGTGGAGACATATATGGATAAAAATTCAAGAAACAACAAAAAGAGTCAGTATAAGGATCATGCTGGGTACTTTATCCTGGTGATACAGTGGATATGACTCACTTTGTATTTGATACAAAAGCAATGATCCAACGCATTCGTGTAAGTGACACGTGAGTAGGGGTATCCTATGCAATGAGTTTGCATAAGTGAAGGAAATCAGACATGAGGATTTCCATAAGCAGCGGAAGGATCATTCCAAATTCCATTCGATATTGAACATACACAATTACAGTGCAAGGCGGAACTAACAGGTCATGCATAATATGAAATTACAACATGCTTTAAGATAAGATCTAGGGATAGAGTATCATACCTTTGAAGACTAATTCTTCAAACTCTCTCGATCACGAATGCTCGTTCAGTCTTCAAGATAGCAATCCATGAACAGTCGAACATAACGACCGCAACACAACACGATCAATAGTAACCACCATATGAACAACACAAACACACAACTAACGACCTCCAAAACCTTAAACTCAGTTGAGTTGAGTGAGGACACGACTATAGTGGTTACCTTGGTACTCTCGGTGTGAGAATCTAGAAGTGTGGGCTCTATACGGACTTAGTTAGAGGAAGAGACTGGAGGAACAACAATCATGTAGACGATTGAGCAAGTGGGGGATCAGAAGTGTTTATCGTACAGACGAATGTTCAATCTTGTAGAAGAAGGCAACCTATCATATGGACAATGCCTACGATCTTTTAGCTAGGATCAGCTGATAGTAACACTCTATGATCGTAGTCTCTTTATCAACTATCATTTAGTGAAACATTTTCACTTGATAGCATTCCGTGAGTTCCTTTCCGAAAGAAGTAACTCTTTTCAATTTAGGAAAACAATTTTCCTTTTATTTCACGTTTACCATAAAACCACCAATAACCTCCCACTCAATTGGTTATTAGAGAGAAAAAGAGATAATTATCAAATAATTAATATTATTATAAATATATATGATAACTAACTTACCATATTATATTTATAACCTATAGTTTTAATATTTTATCTCATGAAACATATAAATTATAATTCTTTTTCTATTTTATAGTACTTAATATAAATCATATTTACATTAATCCTCCACTTGATGTATCTCATACATCACACCAGTTATATCATATATAATTGAATTTTCTCTTGTCAATTCGAACATTTAAATTCAACACCAAGAACTGATTCTCAACTTAAATCCATTGAGCTACCAAGAGAACCTTATGGACCTGTAGCTTGAAGCTCCAATGGTACGTGAATAACCGACTAAACTCTTTAGTCACGGGATCCACCATCTGTTAACTGCCGAACACTCCACTAAAGACCGACAACTGCACTCTCCTTACTACAGATATATTTTGTGTCCATATCAACCAATCAACAGTGCGATAGCCCTTCACAGATCGCTTGTAAGTACACCTGAGCCAATTTACCGTTTTTCTCCTATAGTTTCATCTAAATCCTTAAGTACAACTGATCCCTCTAATGAACATAAGTCATAGTCCTATTATGACTGAGTTCTCTCATCCAAAGAGAAGTTGTAGCCACTATGTTCAAGACCCAGAATTAGCCCTTAAGGGAGCAATCTATCTACTTACTCCTGCTTCAGGGGAGTGAATTCCATCTTGTGTAACTGAGTTCCCAACTCCTAAATTAGAAAAATCCTAAAAAAGGTAGGCTTGTTGAGTTGACAATCTGGCCACTCTCACCCATACTAATCAAAGGACTGCCCTCAAAGGTAGGAGTTTCCAAGACATTCAGGATTGAAGTCATGTCACCTATGGTCGTTTAAGTGAGATGTAAGTCTCAAGTATCAACAACGTTATATAAAGAGACTAGTCATCTCGTGGTTCGGTCTTATACAAACTCTTTGTATAGGTCACCCCGCTTGCATGTCTCCACATGAATGATCATGATCAACCATCTGTAGTAGTTCACAACACTTGTAAACCTCTACAAAGCGGGTCGTATCCGTAGTGTCACTAGGATCAGGTATCCCTTCTTAATCCTTATACTACGGACCTTTTTAGGTTATCACTTAAGGCATGATCCACTTGTATATTTCATATACATACTTAAGTTTTCATACAATGACCATGAAGCTTTGTTTATTAGCTACGAGTAAATGTAAAATAAAATAACTCTTGTTTTATTCATAACAATGTATATAGTTTACAAACTATGAGACTCCGGGAGAATTAGGACACCAATCCCAACAATCTCCCACTTGTTCTAATGCTTCGGGAGACTAATGTACAATACCTGAAAAATACAAGTATAATATACAATAAACTAGGGTATACTCTATACCCCAGTATCATCTCCCACTTGCCCTAGACAAGATGCTACATGTCCTGTAGAGCCAAACTCTCCAGATGATCCTCGAACACTTTAGCCATGAGAGCCTTTGTAAACGGATCAATAACGTTATGATCTGACGCGATCTTCGTGACTATCACATCACTGCGATGCACAATCTCCCTGATCAAGTGATATTTCCATTCAATATGCTTGCCTCTACGATGACTCTGAGGTTCCTTCAAATTTGCCACAACCCTACTGTTATCATAATAAAAAGTGATCAGTAAATCCATATTTGGAACAACTTCCAAATCTATAAGGAATTTCCTCAACCAAACAATCTTCTTAGCTGCTTCACAAGCGGCTACGTATTTGGCTTCCATAATAGAATCTGCGATGCATTCTTGGTTGATGCTTCGCCACACTATAACCCCTTCATTCAGAGTGAACGCTGACCTTGATGTCAATTTACGAGTATCTCGATCCGTCTGAAAATCAGAGTCTGTGTATCCTGTAAGGATCAAATCCTTATCTCCATACACGAGCATGTAGTCCCTCATTCTTCGAAGATACTTAAGGATCATTTTGACCGCCGTCCAGTGATCTAATCCTAGATTGGACTGAGAACGACTGACAATCCCTACTGCATAGCAAATGTCAGGTTTGGTACACAACATTGCATACATTAAGCTTACAGCTGAAGCATAGGGAATTCGTCTCATCTTCTCAATCTCTTGAGGTGTCTTAGACATTGATTCTTAAACAAAATGATTTCATGCCTGAAGGGTAACAAACACCTCTTGGAATCCTGCATCCTATACCTGATCAACATTTGATCGATGTACGATGCCTGAGACAAAGCTAACCTCTTGTACTTACGATCTCGAATGATCTAGATCTCTAGAACATACTGTGCCTCACCCAAATCTTTCATTTGGAATTGGGTGGCTAGCCACTTTTTAATGTCAGTCAAAAACTCTACATCATTCTCAATGAGTAGGATATCATCCACATGAAGGAAATCGAACACGAGGATTTCCATGAGCAGCGGAAAAGATCATTCCAAAATTATAATCATGTATGAATTTTACAAATTATAGTCATAAACAGAAACAAATGGTTATGCATTCATTACAAAAATTATAGCATGATAAAACAAAGAATTAAGGAGAAACTCTATGCATGTTGGTAGACTCATCACCAATGCTCCTTGCTCATGACCGCTCGAACACAACACCCTTGAACGCTCGAACAACACGAGCGGTACACAACACGAACACTGAACACTCGAACTCAGCGATTGCCTCGGTCACGAACACTTTAGCAATACGAACGACCTCCACAGAACCTCGACGGTGTCGAATTGAGTATGACACTACCAAGAAGGCTACCTTGGTATTCTCGGTGTGAGAATCTAGAAGATGGGCTCTGTGTGGACTTGGTTTGAGGTAAAAGATGGAGGAAACAACAATCCTGTAAACGATTGAGCAAGTTGGAGAAGACTAAAATCAATCGTATAGGTCGATGCCCAATCGTTTAGCAAAAGCTAAGTGATTGTCTAACAAAAGCTAAACGATCATTTAGCTCATTGCTTAGTTCTGTGTCCGTCGCTTACAAAACACTACACGATCGTTTACCTTAGTCAAGCTGTCGCTTAGTAAATCTGTGTTTACTTGACAACTTCTGTGAGATTCGTTTTCCGAGAGAGAATTCATAAAATCTCAAATTTCAACATTACTAAAATTAGGAGAACAATTTTCCTTTTATCTCACATTACCATGAACCACCAATAACCTCCCACTCAATTGGTTTAAGAGAAAAAGATTTAATTATCCAATAATCAATATTATTATAAATATAAATGATAACCAACTTATCATACTATATTTATAACCTATAGTTTTAATATTTCATCTCATGAAACATATAAACTATAATTCTTTTTCTATTCCATGGTACTTAATGTAAATCTCATTTACTTTAATCCTCCACTAGATGTATCTCATACATCATATCGATTATATCATATATAATCAAATTACCTCTTGTCAATTTGAACATTTCAAATCAACACCAAGAACTGATCCTCAACTGAATCCATTGAGCTACTAAGGGGACCTTATGGACCTGTAGTTCAAAGCTCCAACGGTACATGAATAACTGACTAAACTTTTTAGTCACGAGATCCACCATCCGTTAACTGCCAGGCACTCCACTAAAGACCAATAGCTGAACTCTTCTTACCACAGATTGTGTCCATCATAACCAATCAACAGTGCGACAACCCTTCAAAAATCGCTCGTATTATAACCGTTATGCCCTTGTAGTTACATCTAACTCCTTAAGTACCAATGGTCCTTCTAATGAACATAAGTCATAGTTCTACTATTACTGAGTCCTCTCTTCCAAAGAGAAGCTGTGGCCACTATGTTCAAGCCCTGGAATTAACCTTTAAGGGAGCAATCTCTCTACTTATCTCTGCTTTGGGAAAGGAGTGAATTCCATCTTGTGTATTGAGGTTCCAACTCCCAGATCAGACAAGTCCCCAAAATGGTAAGCATGTTAAGTTGGCAATCTGGCCACTTTCACCCATACTAATCAAAGGACCGTCCTTAAAGGCAGGAGTTTCCAAAACACTCAGGATTGAGGTCGTGTCACCTATGGTCATTTAGGTGAGATGTAAGTCTCTAGTATCAACGACATTATATATAGAATCTAATCATCTTGTGGTCCGGGTCTTATACAAACTCTTTTTATAGGACACCTCTACTCGTACGTCTCCACATGAATGGTCAGGATCTATTATCTGTAGTAGTTTACAACACTTGCAAACCTCTACAAAGCATGCCATATCTGTAGTGTCACCAGGATCAGGTATCCCACCTTAATCTTTATACTACAGACTTATTAGCTTATCACTTAAGGCATGTTCCACTTGTATATCACATATACATGCTTAAGTTCACATAAGATAACCAAGGAGCTTTGTTTATTGGATATGAGTAAATGCCAGAATGAAGTAACAATTATTTTATTCATCAAACAATGTGTAACATTACAAACAATGAGACTTTGAGAGAATTAGGATACTAATCCCAACACCACATATATTACCAGGAAAGCTACTGAGTTGTTGATCATCTTCTTGTAGACACAAGGCCCATCAACGTTCTGATCAAAGCCAAACGTTTTCACCGTACTGTCAAATCTAATGTTCCATGATCGAGATGATTGTTTCAGCCTATAAATGTGTAAGGAGTGTATCAATAGCAGCGGAAGCACAAGAATCATCTAAGCACTCAAATTCACTAATTTTGGCATAATATAAAGCATGCTTCTATAGAAAAAGAGGTTTCAAGACATACCTCTTGTAGAACTTCTTCAAAGCTCCATCTCCAGCCGCTATCTGCCCCATATCTGTTGTAAACCACCTCAAGATTCTCTTGGTGCTCTAGATTGAGTTGAGGGACTTAAAACAAGCTTGAATCAAGGGATGAAGGAGAAAAGCTCACTGCTTCAACAAGGTTGAAGAACCTTTCTTCAAACCAGTTTTTCTTTCAAAACTCTTTTGATTGCATGCCTGATTTTCACTCCAATCTCTTCAATACATTGTAGATCAAATACAAAGAGAAGAGTTGCATGAGTTGCAACTACTCATGCTTGGAGAAGACAAAGGCAAGATATTGCAATATGTGTGAGCTAGTTCAAAGATGGATAATGGAAAAAACCATTTTTCCATTTTGTGTTTTTGTTTTCCAATTTTTCCATTTTATCTACAAATCAAATTTTGATTTAAAAAATCTATTTCATTTTAAAAATGAAAAATTAATTAATTTCATAAATTAATTATTAAATAAAACTTAATTAATTTAATATCAAACATTAAATTAATTTTAACACATATCCATCTTTATATATTTAAATCATATTTAAATATATAAATTCTCCTATTTTGTTTAATTCTAAAATTTAATATAATTATATCTCATATAATTACTACTTCCCTTAATTCTAATTTGAACGTTTCAAATTAACTTATCACGCTATTCTAGAGCTAGTAGGTGGACCTCGCGGACCTACAGATCATAGGCTCCAACGATCCGAGATTAATTGGCTAAACTCATTAGACCAGATTAATCTCCATTCGTTAACTAATGGGTCACTCAACTAAAGTCCATAGTTGCACTCCCCTCATTGTAGATAAATTACGTCCACATGATTTAACCATAATCAGTAAGTCGACCCTTTACAGGTTGTTCGTAATAACGGCTGGGTCAAATATCTGTTTTACCCCCGAGATTACGTCTTATTCCTCAAGTCCCTTCTGATCCTCTAATGAACAATTGGTTTGTGATCTAATCACTTAACCAAACTCTCTCAACCCAGTGAGAGGGTGGGGCCCCTTGTTCAAGACCTGGATTCAGTACTTGAGAGAACAACCTTTCTCCTATCCCTAAACCGGGTAGGTGTGAACTTCTTCTTGCACCCTATGCCCCCAGCTATCTATTCGGTCTTATCCTTGAAATGGGAGTCTTATTGAACCGGCGCTGTTGAGCCAACCCTCAACTATACAAATCTAAGGGCAATCCCGAATAAACAGAAGTTCATAGTTTGCTCAGGATTAAGATCGAGTTACCTAGGTCATCTAGGTGAAATAGTCAGTCTTAAACAGTTACCTAGGTCATCTAGGTGAAATAGTCAGTCTTAAATGGTAAATAGTGTTATAAAGTAAGAGTGACTTATTTATTGGTCCTGATCTTATGCAAACTCATTGCATAGGACGCCTCCATTCCTCATGTCAAATGTTTACCTCTTCTTTATCAGAACAACTTGATGCGTCTATATGCGGTGGTCAAACTTTGCATCATTTATTTAGAGATTGTTGATCATGGTTACACCCTTCGTTTTGGCTTGTTCCCACGGGTGTCATGCGAACATCCAACTACGGTTGTGTGCCAATTTCCAACTTTAATTCATGATATTCAGAGGAGTTGTCTCTTGCATTTATTTTTCTTTTCTTCCTTTTTCTTTCTTTCTTTTTTTTTTTTTTTTTCATTTTCATACTACGTTGTTCTTGGAAACCCACCTTCGTTGTGACTTGCTCCCACAGGTGTCATGCGAACATCTAACTACGAGCAGGTTTCTTTCACAACTTACTCATATCAGGTTGGGATTATTTATTAAGTTTTCTCTTGCACTGACATTGAAGTCTTGTATGATTTTTTTTTTTTGGAAATGAAAAATGAACGCCTTTTCTTAATGACCGCATATTCTTGATCTCATCTGCTTAGACCTTCCCCACTCCCAAATTTGGAGATGCACAAGGTCCTCATTGCGTTGTTTGGATAGACAAACATTTAGAAAAATTATTTCAAAAATAAGGTTTGAGTAGAACTTTGAGTGATAAAAGATAAAGTACTGCTAAAGCTAAGAATTAACTAAGTGTTAGTCAGAATTTACAAAGTATGGGAAATGTTTCTAAGTATAAACGTATTATACATCATGGCAGCGCAATGAAGAACGCAAAAGTAAAAGATTAAGAATATCGCAAATATTGACAAAGGATGATAAAGAAAAAGGCACAGGCAAATGGAGAGAATATTTACTCAATTGTATTGAATATTAACAAAGTATACAAATAATTAAAAATTAACACAATACAAAAATTTTCGCCTGTACAAAGAATCAAAGAATTTCGTTAACTTAGAAAAATAATGAATTGAAATGATCTTTTGAATCTGATTCTGACGGGTGCATGATTAAAATTAATTAACACCGTGCTTATATTAACGCAAATACATTTTTGCTGAGGACGGGCAAAAACGCATGCACTCCTACAACACACCTCTTAATTTAACGCATTTCTGGAGGATCGAGCGCACGGTATTGCTACCAGCGCAACACTACCTCAACATAGTGCATTTATACTAAGGAGGGGCAAAGGACACATACGCGCACAACACACCCCTCAACGCAATGCATTTGGGTGTAATGGACGCAAGGTGTCTCTTGTTAACACACAATGCACACATCATCGCGTTACATATCAGTTTTTAATTTTCTTTTTAATTCATTAAAAACGTAAGTCGAAAAGACTTTGCGGTGTTTACTATTTCATCCAATCATTCACAAAAAATTAAAGAACAGTGCTACTAATGCATACAAATTAAAGGAATTAAACCTGACATGAAAAATTAAATTGAAAAGAATTACAGAAAGCATTAAAGGCTAATTCTAAAAAGCAGTAAATACGTAATTTAGAAAGCAGTAAAAGAAAAACTATAAAGAAAGCAAATAAACATAGATAGGGATGCTGATTGAAAGAAGTTCTCAGAATTACCACAATCGCTTCTCCCGCAAGTGGTTTAATCCTGCTTGCCCAAGTAAATGGTATCCATGTGTCGCTCGAAGTCGCCTCCATAGTAAGGCTTAATCCATTGACCATTGACTTTAAACGCGTTGTTCCCGTCTAAAGTTGTTAGTTCCACTGTGCCGTGAGGAAAGATAGTCTTGATTCAGAATGGCCCAGACCAGCGAGACTTCAACTTTCTTAGGAACAATCGCAAACGAGCGTTAAATAATAATACCTATTGACCTTCGACGAATGTTTGGTTGTTTATGTGGTCGTCATGCCACTTCTTGGTTTTCTCCTTATAGATCTTGGCATTTTCATAGGCGTCCCTTCGCTGTTAGACCAGCTGATTCAGTTGTAGTTTCCGGACTTTCCCTACACTTGCTAAATCAAACTTCAGCTTCTTGTATGCCTACATTGCCTTATGCTCCAACTCGAACGGCAGATGACAAACTTTTCCAAAGACTAGGGCATACGGGGACATGTCAATTGGTGTTTTATAGGCAGTCTTGTATGCCCACAGTGCTTCATCAAGCTTGGGTGACCAATCTTTCCTGGAAGTATTGACTACCTTCTCCAAGATAGTTTTGATCTCTCTGTTAGAAATCTTTGCCTGCCCATTAGTCTGTGGGTGATAAGCAGTCGCAACTCTATGGCTGACGTTAAATTTAGTCAACAGGTTGGTGATTATGCGGTTGATGAAGTGAGAGCCCTCATCGCTGATTAAGGCCCGTGGTGTCCCATATCGAGCAAAAACATTCTTCTTAAGAAACTTTGCCACTGTGGCCGCATCATTCTTGACACATGCGATGGCCTCAACCCATTTTGATACATAATCAACCGCGACCAAGATATAGTGATGACCTTTTGATGGTGGAAATGGATCCATGAAGTCAATTCCCCAAACATCGAATAATTCAACCTCTAAGATTGATGTCAACGACATTTCATTCCTTTTAGACATATTCCCCATTCTCTGGCATCTGTCGCATTGCACAACGTGGGCATGAGCATCCTTAAACAGTGTTGGCCAGAAATAGCCACACTACAAGACCTTTGCAGCAGTCCGCTGTCCCCCAAAGTGTCCTCCGTAAGGGGACTTGTGACACATCTCCAGAATGTGCTTGACTTCGTGCTTAGGAATGCATCAATGTAATATGTGATCAGGACTAAGTCGATATAGGAATGGATCGTCTCAGAAATAAAATTTCACATCATGTCTTAGCTTCTTCTTCTGTTGGTAAGTATAATCATCTGGTATTTGATCGCAAACGATGAAATTCACAATGTCCGCATACCAGGGAACATTAATGTCTACTGCCATCAGCAGCTCATCGGGGAATCTTTCTTCAATATCTTTTTCTTTCCCTTGAACCTCGCAGCTCAGTGACTTGGCTCTCAGTGCCCTTCCGGTCTTTGATCTCGAGGTCAAACTCTTGCAGGAGCAACACCCACCGTATAAGCCTTGGTTTTGCATCCTTCTTTGTCATAAGATATTTGATCGCAGAGTGATCCGTATACACCACAACGTTTATTTCGATTAAGTACTGTCAGAATTTCTCCAGTGCAAATACCACTGCGGGCATTTCCTTCTCTGTGGTTGTATAGTTCTCCTACGCATCATTCAATGTTTTACTTGCATAATAAATAGGATGCAATACCTTGTCCTTGCGCTGACTTAATACTGTGCCCACAACATATCCGCTAGAATCGCACATCAACGCAAATGGTTGCGTCCAGTCCGGCATAACCAAGATGGGTGCAGTGATGAGCGCATCTTTCAATGTGTTGAATGCTTTGATGCACGCATCATTAAAATTATATTCTCGATCAGCTTCAAGGAGCGCACTTAAGGGCTTTGCAATCTGGGAGAAATTGCGAATAAATCTTCTATAAAACCCAGCGTGTCCCAGAAAGCTCTTAAGTGTTTTCACGTTCACTGGTGGGGGTAGCTTGGAAATTGCGTCGATTTTCGCCTGATCAACTTTCAATCCTGCTTTCGAGATTTTATGATCCAGAAAAATTCTTTCTTCCATCATAAAGTGGCATTTTTCCCAGTTCAGAACAAGATTTGTTGCCACACATTTCTTCAAGACCTTTTCTAGATTAGATAAACAGGAGTCATAATTGTTGCCGAAAACTGAAAAATCGTCCATGAATACTTCGACTGAATTCTCCAAGTAATCTAAGAATATCGTCATCATACATCGTTGGAAAGTGCCTGGCGAATTACAGAGTCCAAATGGCATGCGTCAGAATGCAAACGTACTAAAGGGCACGTGAAAGTTTTCTTGTTTTGATTTTCCGGCGCAATTGCTATTTGGTTGTACCTTGAATAGCCGTCAAGAAAACAGAAGAATTCATTCCCCGCAAGTCTGTCTAACATCTGATCAATGAACGAGAGTGGGAAATAGTCCTTTTTAGTGGCCAAATTTAACTTGCGATAATCCATACAAATTCTCCACCCCGTTGTAGTCCTTGTGGGAATTAATTCATTCTTGTCATTAGTGACGACTGTCATCCCCCCTTTCTTCGGAACACACTGCACTGGGCTTACCCAGCTGCTATCAGATATCGTGGAGATGACACCTGCGTCCAGCCACTTAACTATTTCCTTCTTCACTACCTTCTTCATAGTAGGGTTCAAGCGTCGTTGCCTTTCTATCGATCATGTCTTTTCTTCTTCCAGACGAATCTTGTGCATGCAGTACAAGGGGCTGATTCCTCGAATGTCTGCCAAGGTCCATCCTAAAGCCTTTTTGTTATTTATCAAGATCTGTATAAGTGCGTCTTCTTTCTCCTTACTCAGCGAGGCAGAAATGATAACCGGTAACGTGTTGTTACCTCTTAAGTAAGCATACTTGAGGTGCCCAGGCAACGACTTTAACTCTAGCACAGGTGGTTCTTCTAAAGATGGCTTGATGCGTTGTGAAGTTCGTTCAGATAACTTGAGTGGTTCAAAGTTTGATTCAACATAAATTGTGGTGCAATCCTCCTTCAACATTGCGCCGATTCCAAAATATTCTTCCTCCAGATCCTCTAGGGGCTTGTGCCAAGTTTCTTCCTGCAGTTCCTCAATATACTGGCAATTCTCCATATCATTTGGGTACTTCAACGCATTGAACATGTTGACCTTTACTTCTTGATCGTCGATCCTGATGGTCAGTTCTCCTTTTTGCACATCGTTCAGTGCTCGCCCTGTTGCTAGGAATGGGTGACCCAAGATGATAGGCACTTCCTTGTCAGCTTTGTAATCCAATATAACAAAGTCCGCTGGGAAGATAAACTTGTCCACTTGCACGAGTACATCTTCTATCTTACCCTTAGGATGCGTTATCGATCTATCAGCCAACTGTAGTGTGATCGTTGTTGGTCTAGTGTTGTCGATATCCAACTTCTTAAAGATCGATAAGGGCATTAAATTTATGCTCGCCCCTAAATCGTATAGCGTGTTCCCGACCATCTTTCCTCCTATTGTGTAGGGAATGTAAAACTCCCAAGATCCTTCATTTTGGTGGAGATATTGTTTTGAAATAGTGCACTACATTCATATGTTAGCGCAACTGTTTCATTTTCCCCAATATTTCTTTTATTAGCAAGAATATCCTTGAGAAATTTTACATAGCTTGACATCTGTTCCAGAGCTTCTATTAGGGGAATATTGATGTGTAGCTGTTGGAGAACGTCTAAGAACCTCTGAAATTCTTACTATCGTTTTTCTTCTTCAGCATGGACGAAAAAGGTGGAGGATCCCGCCTTACTTCTTGTTGAGTTGGCTGTTTGTTGAGGTCTTGTTCTTGCTGCGTTTCATTATCTGGAGGTTGCGTTAATTTAGAATTCAAGTCTTGAGGAGCTTCATCTTTTGTAGGTGAACTTGCTTCTGAACTGGTAATCTTTCCACTACTGACTGATTGGTCACCATCAACAGTTAAATCTGCTGGTACTGTTGTAGAATCTGGTATTGATGGCATATGGGCTGTTGTTTTACCACTCTTCAATGTCATTGCATGATATTGCTCTTTACCTCGTGAACCCGATGCTCCTGAACTGCTAGGTAGCGTACCAGGCGCTTTATTTTTCAACTCAATTGCAAGCTGTTCAATCTACTCTTCTAAACTTTTAAGGGAGTCAGCTTGCGATTGTCTAATTGCCTTGCTCTTTTTGATATAATGCTTCAATGAAGTCTCCAGAGATGAGGTACTGCAAGAGGTGTCATCTAAGAACGGTTGATCATAGGGTGATATACTCTGAGAGTTTCCTGGGCTACAATCTGGATTAATGAAGTCCAGAGGGTTGCCTCGATCCCCTTGATAACTATTCTGATGGAAACTATGGTTCATCTGGTTGTGATTCCCATCCCAACTTAAAGTTGGGTGATCCCACCAACCAGGGTTGTAGATGTTGCCAAATAACTCATTTGGATAGAGTATACGACCTGTTGATTCCACGGGCAGACTTGGTTGGATGTCCCTCCCTACATTGAACGCAATTCATTGCGGCCACGTGTATCAACGCATTAACTTGCGTTGATCCTTGAGAGAGATTTCTCTGTTGATTAGCCATCGTCTGAAGAAGAGAGGTCATTATGGTCATCTGATCGACCAGTGTGCTCATTGTATTAGTTGACACATCGGCACTTTCTACTCTTTCTTGCTCCCGACCACTTTCCTCAAACCCGGTATCAATCCATTCATCAGAATGACGCGAGATGCCATCCAATATGCTTCTGGCTTCCGTATATGATCTATCCATCAATCCTCCTGCCGCGGAGGCATCAACAACTACTTGCATTGATTGATCTAAGCCATTGTAAAACGTCTCCATCAGAATGCTATCGGGAATCCCGATATGCGGACAACTCTTCACTAATTGTTTGAAACGCACCCAGGCGGTGCTCAAAGTTTCATAACCCTTTTGCTTAAAATTTAACACATCCCTCCATCTCCTTGCGTTGACGTCGGGAGGGAAGAATCTATTCATGAACCTATTAACCAACTGTTCCTATGCTTTAATCTCATCCGACTCTAACGATTGAGCCTACCTCTTTGCTTCATCTCGCAATGTATATGGGAACAGATATAACCTAAGTCTTTTTTGAGTCACACTGAAAGATATACTTGATACATGGGATAATTGATACGAGGCTATTGAGAGAGAGCTGATCTGAGTGTTGATCGGAGGAAATCCGGGAAGAGAAGAGACAAGGCCGAGAGGTGAGTCTCAGTGCGATTCTGCCAAATCCCCGGTAACGGCGCCATAAACTTGATGGGGCATAAGATGTACAATGATGCGTGAATAGAATGCGAGATGCATTGCCATAAACTCGTAAGACATACAATGTATTCTAATCTTACGCCATACAACGTGTGAATGAATGATGACTTTATTATCTGTATGTGATACTACTTCTAGATACGTGTTATTTATGAGAATCTTGTAGTATACTATGCATTGTCACAAGTTTCCTTGCGTTGGAACCAAGTATGATTCCACTGTAAGTTTCTCGGTGTTTTAGGTTATTGCGTTACATTTGTGGTATATGCGACCAGAGGTTTTTCAATTTATAAAAAGGTTGTGTGTATAGGTAATTGAAAATGTGATAAAGAAAAGATAAGTGATAAAATGCGATAATAAAGTAAATTGCAGTAAAAGTAAAGTGCGATAAAATAAACCTAAGTTATGATGATACAAGATACAGATTTCATGATACAAGATATCGAGGTGGAGACTGACTGTGAAGATTATACAAAGATCATGTATGCGGTGGCAAGACTTATGTGTGAAGTAGAAAGAGAAAAGATAATTAGTACAAACATCGCAAGTTCCTTAATTGCATTAAAGGCATAAGTACGGTTCTGTTTTTCCCTTGGCATACACCTCTCAGTGATTGGCTGTGTTCCTACATCTCTATGGTGAAATAGGGACAAACGTAATGAACGCAAGGTTGCTTCCATCTCTGAAAGTACTTCTTGCTTTAGTTAACGCATTCTTCTAACCTTCTCTCGACAGATCAGAATGACATCTTCACTTCTGCTCTCACAGGTGAAGATGCCGTCTAGCATGCTTTAGCTAAACATCTTTATTTCTTTAGCACAGATTAAGTTACTTATTTAATTCATATTAATCACCAAGGGATTAAGAAAACATCATGGAGAAAATGATTTATGGAGGAATGGAAAAAGACAGAGAAGTGGAAATGGAAATGATCAAGACATTCAATAATACTATTTAGCGTCTGATACATGGTTGTGAATGAAAAGATTAAGAAGATGAAATACAATTGATGAACGAGAGTTAGAAACAAATACAAATAAGTGCCAACATCTTGGCACAGATCTGGAATGGAGAATCGCTTACCGGTGTTGATGGAATGAATGGAAGAATGAGTTTCCCTCTCAGGCTTGCTCAACCGGTAGAAGGGATCTAAATATAGAGCTTCTCGGTGGGGATTTGGCAGAATCGCACTGAGACTCACCTCTTGGCCTTGTCTCTTCTCTTCCCCGATTTCCTCTGATCAGTACTCAGATAAGCTCTCTCTCAATAGCCTCATATCAATTATCTCTCGTATCAAGTATATCTTTCAGTGAATTCTTTGAGGGTATTTATAGGTTGAAGGCTTTGACTCTCTGACTTGTGGTCCCCACTTTATTGTTATAGAAATTTCGAAAATGGTGGAATAAATATTCCTTCTGTTATGCAATCAGTCCATCGAATATGCACAACGGTTAGTTGTACACGAGTCACAATCCTCCGTATTTGCGTTGCTCATTTGCATCTTTCGATCGTGTGTCCGCATGCGGTGTTGTTTTTATTACCGCATGCGGTTGAAGTTCAGCTCTGGATCGACTGTCGCATTGTGCTGTCATTACGTTAATCATCTCTTCAGTATTGATTTGACAGGCGCAATGCGACGAAGATGCGTTTTTCAGTTTCTCTCTGAGCCTTGATCGCAAGCAGTGACTTGGTTTCCTGCAAAACAGACTTGAAATATCCTTTTCTACCATCTTAATGGTCTTAGTGGGTGTATTTACGATAATTTATAATTATTGTATTTCTTAGCTAATTTTCATACAATCGACGCATATTTTCTCTCTTTTGGCCGCAATATCTGAATAAGACAACATAAATAACTTGTATTTCTACAAGTTATTAGTCCCCACTGCAACATTCGTGTTCGTGTTGATCGTGTTGTTGCAGTCGACATTCCCGCTGAGTGTTGGTAGATCTGTTGGAGAGATCCACTACGTTGGAGTTCTGGAGTTTGAAGATAGTCTTCAACTGGTACGAAATTCTATCCCTTATGATTTTATCTTGTTCTAAGCAAGCCGATAATGTGATTTATATGCATAACTATTGTGTTGAATGTATAACATTTGTATTTTAGTCACTGTGAAATCGGAGCGATCTGAACATGCTCATGGAACTCTCGGTATGAGATCCTTCACTCTTAACGTCAACTAGATATTCTACCTCATTCCCAATGAGTAGAATATCATCAACATACAACACTAGAAAAGCGACAGTTTTGTTGACGATTTTCTTGTATACACAGGGTTCGTCAACATTATGTTAAAAGCCATAAGATTTGATCGCAACGTCAAATCTCATATTCCAGGATCTAGAAGCTTGTTTTAATCAATAAATGGATCGATTAAGCTTGCAAACTTTTTGCTCTTGACCCTGCTGTATAAACCCTTCTGGTTGAGACATATAAATACTCTCTTCAAGATAGCCATTGCTGTCTTGACATCCATTTGCCATATTTCATAATCATAGAATGTGACTATGGACAAGAGTATTCTAATAGACTTTATCACGGAAATTGGAGAGAAGGTTTCTTCAAAATCTAACCCCTCTCTTTGGGTAAACCCTTTTGCCAGTAGTCTAGCTTTGTAGGTCTGTACCTTACTAGCTTGGTCTCGTTTTCTCTTGTAGATCCACTTGCAATCGATGGGTTTTACCTCTTCTGGTTGATCTACAAGATCCCAGATAGAATTGAAATACATAGATTCCATTTTAAGGTCTGTGGCTTTAATCCATTGGTCTTTGTCCACATCGTTTATTGCTTGATTAAAAGACAATGGATCCTCTAAACCATCATCTGGTATGATGACTTGAGTTTCAGTTAGACCCACGTACCAGTCAGGCTGTTGCACAATCTTCCCACTACGACGAGGCATTCTCAACTCTTGAGAAGGATGTGAAGTATCAGTTTCATCAACAAGTCTTGTTGTCGGACCTGCTCGATCAACAACTCTTGTTGATACGTTTGTCGTTTCTCTAGACATTTCTTCTATTACTAGCTTACTGCGAGGTTAATGGTTCTTTATATAATCTTCCTCTAGGAAGGTTGCATTTGTCAATACAAACACTTTATCTTCTTGAGGATCATAAAAGAAACCACCTTTAATTTCTTTTGGGTAGCTTACAAATAGACATACTTTTGAACGGTGTTCCAGCTCTTTAGGATTTTGCACCAACACATGTGCTGAACAACCCCAAATCCTAAAGTGATATAGATTTCCTCTACGTCCTCTCCAGAGCTCGTAGGGTGTTTCAGAAACACTTTTTGAGGGAACCATGTTCAAAATATACACCGCAGTCTCAACTGCGTGTCCCCAAAAAGAATTTTGTAACTGAGTGTAACTCATCGTGGAACGAACCATATCCAACAAGGTTCTGTTTCTCCTCTTTACCACACCATTTTGTTGAGGTGTGCTAGGGGTTGTGAGTTAAGACTGAATTCCGTGTTCTATCAAATAGTTCTGGAATTCTATGTCTATATACTCACCACCTCGATCCGATCGAAGTGTTTTAATCTTTTTACCTAATCAGTTCTCAACTTCAGCCTTATACTCTTTGAACTTTTTAAAAGTTTCAGACTTTTGGTGCATTAGATAAACATGCCCATACCTGGAATAATCATCAATAAAACTGATGAAATATTCATACCCTCCCCTTGCTCTAATATTTAGAGGCCCACAAAGGTCTGAATGAATCAACTCTGGGGGTTCTTTGGCTCTAAGACCTTTTCCAAAAAAAGATATTTTTGTCATTTTACCCTCAAGACAAGACTCACATGGTGGTAATGAACTGTTTTCCAACTTGTTTAAAAGACCGTTCTTAACCAATCTCTCAATCATGTTGAGATTTATGTGACCCAGTCTCAAGTGCCAAAGATAGGCATTTGGAGAAATCTTCCTTTTCTTATGAGTCCCAGCAGTTTTAAACATCTCTATGTTCAAAACAGCTTTGACCTCAGTTGGTTTTAACATGTACAAGTTATTTTCTAATTTTGCAGAGTAAATCTATTTATTTCCCATTTTGATGAACTCTTCACCAATTTCGAAATAAACTTTATAATTTTGTTCTAGCAAATAGGAGACTGAAATTAAATTCCTTTTCATAGAAGGAATATAATATACATTTTTCAAATAAATGTACTTATCTCCTATAAATAACTTCATATCTCCCACTGCTTTGGTTGAAACAATCTCCCCCGTCCCCACCTTAAAGATTGTTTCACCTTCTGTCAACTGTCTCTAGGAACTTGTTTCATGTGAGATAGTACATACATGATTAACGACACCTGAATCAATTATCTAGATTTTATCGTTTTCTACTAAACATGCTTCGATAACAAGTAAATCATATTATCTTGTTGTTCGAATTCAACATTCTCATCTACATAATTCATAATTTCAGATGAGTTGGAAGATAGAGGACAATCCTCTGCTAAAACTCTTTTGGTATAATCAACCGCTAGTAATTTGTTTGTTGATTTGATTTTACTATTATGTACATCGGAAGCGAGTATTCTAGAATTCGACATGCTGATAAAATTCAAACAAATTCTAATTAGAAAATTGTAACTAAATCCAAAGTCAGATTTTAGAAAAAAGTAATAATGTGCCCATAACCATTATTTATTTGCAACGATATTTTAGTGAGTCTAAATATGTGCTACCGTGGGGCAATCAGATACTCCTTCACTAAAACAAACAATTTTGACCAAACACTATCCCTGGAATAACTCTTATTCCTATTTTCTCTGGAATAACTCTTATTCCTATAGTCGTTTGGTTATCGTTTTCGGCCAAGATCTTTACTAACAACTTAGTAATTCTTGTAAGTGTGGCTCGCCATTTTCAGATCCTATAGGACGGTATGAATTTACCTCCGAAATAGAAGACAACATCCAAGACGGAACTATAAGACCGTATTCATTTTACTGAAGCTTGTGTTGTTTCGAATCCTATGTTACAACCCTCCGTGGGGATAGCCGTCGCTAAACGACTAGCAAAGGGCCGCTTAAAGCCAACCAACAGGTGCAACATAGGAATCTCATGGTTCAGACTAATGGAGGAGATTGTAGGATATATTGACACACATCTTTCACCCATTTACTATGACCTACTTTCTCCGTTTACCTTGATATTGACTCATACAAAACACTCGTCGTAGGGAGGCCACTTCTAGGGTGACACGAAGCGTCATATGAATCTCATGGTGTAAACTATGTGAAGTCGTGGTAGTTGAAATCTATTTATCGTATAATAGACTTATATTTGAACAACTTCCTCTTATTCACCAAAATCTAGATTTAAGCTAAAAAATACTCTCCGTAGGGAGGTCACTTCCAGGGTAACACGAAGTACCGCTTAAATCTGGATTGTGAACTCTTAGAGACGTGAGAGCTAAAAATAACGTATCATATATGTTATTAATCTCTCACTGAAGTTTTTTTAATAACTTTATCATATAGAAGTTATAAAACTGCCACTGAAGTTTTCTATTTGGGTATATTTATACTTAGATTCTTTTCAGCTAATAAAACAACCCTAAGTATATGTGGTTTATCCAAGTATAACTCTTATTATTGGATTTTAATCTATGATGTCTAGGTGATAAGCAATTTTATTACCTCACATCACTCACGTATGCTCATAAAATCGATTACCAACGCTCAATAATTTGGCCATAATCCCCAAGTAGGAGGTATTCCATAAACCGTCAACTTAAGAACCTCCAGCCTTAGACAGGATTATATACCGGTTGAGTTTGTAACCTTGGTTTTATAAGTTTTAACAATTAAAACAGGTGGTCAACCTACGTGAGCATGCAACTGTTGTTTATGGATTTTAAATGTCTAACCCAATTTTATAGCAACTTATAAAACTTTAGACATGCTAAATATCCACAACATACATGAGGCATTCAACATTTAATATAACATTTATATTAAATACGAGAAACCCTAACATGCACACTATATATTATAACAATTATAACATACTTTCAATGCATGTTACATGCTTCCTATGGTGGGATTTTAAATCTAAATGACATACTATATGCACATACAAGATTTAATTATAACGCATACTGATATGGTTTTAGTTTTGGCAAAAATAAACAAACAAAACCTAATTATTACAAAACAGCTTCCAGAACGCTCTCGGACTGCTCCAAAACGAACTCAAGTAGCTTGAACTGGACCCGAACCGTCTGAACCGAACCAGCGAAGTCTGAACCGGACTAGCCAAGAACCATTCGAAGCTGAACCGGACTAGACCACAAGAGAACTGTTCAAACCGGCAGCCCTTGCACATGTTCAACATCTCACTGAGTCTCATTGTTTAGCAATGACGACCATCGTCTAGCATTTTGCCAAATCATTTAATAAATGCTTGATCGTTTAGTGCGTGAAAAGGAAAACGATCGTCTAATGCCATCGTATAACATTCAATGCATCGCTCAGCTGCCGCGCAAAGGTATGCGATCGCGTAGTGCTATCGCATAGCAACTCAACGCATCGCTTAGCTACCGTATAGAGGTAAACAATCGCGTAGTGCTATCGCATAGCAACTCAACGCATCATTTAGCTCCCGATCAAAGATAAACGATCGTGGTAAGCGATCGCTCAGGGCTATCGTATAGCTCTTCATTGAATCACTTAACACCATCGTCTAGCATTGCATGTCATCGTTTTAGTATCTACCGTAGCCAAACGATCACTTAGCTCCATCGTATAGAACATCATCGCGTCGTTCAGCATCGTAGGCAAGCGATTTGTTTAGTTCCATCGTATAGAAACTTCAACGCATCGCTTAGCACTATGTCTACACGATCGCTTAACTCTGTATCTAAACGATCCTTAGCACTATCACGTAGCACTTCATCGCATCGCTTAGCGTGCATCGTTGCTAAACGATCGCATAGTACCATCGTATAGTAAATTCAACGTATCGTGTAGTTCCCACGCCAAAGCTAAACGATCGCTTAATGCTATCGTATAGCAAATTGAACGCATCGTTTAGCTCTCGCAGGTATACGATCGTCTAGCGTTCAACATTAAAACGACCAGCGCCCATTGTTATACGATCGTCTAGCTTTTCTTCACACTGTGTAGCGTTTGGAGCTAGACGATCGTTTAGATATTGGAACCTTAGCGACAATAAGAATAGAGTCTGATTTTCTGAAATTGCAACTTGGCCTCTTCGCTTGTTTCTTCAATTTACAGCTTAATTTCATCTCTAATGACTCTAAATAAATTACAGACTCTTGGGAACACATTAAAACTTATCAAGCAAGAGCCAATTAAAAATTTAAATGAGAGATTAAAGAGAATTAAACAGCCAAAACTCAGAAAAACATGTCAGTGCACCAATTTCATATTTCTCATATAAAACACCCACCAAACCAAAATTAAACCGAATTGAATGCTTATATGATGCTCTGATACCAATTGTAAAGATTGTATCAATAGCAACGGAAGTATAGGATCATCTAAGCACTCAAATTCACTAATTTTGGCATAATATAATGCATGCTTTTGCAGAAAAATGGGTTTTAAGACATACCTCTTGTAGAACTTCTTCAAAGCTCCATCTCCAGCTGCTATCTTCTCCATATCTTGTTGTAAACCACCTCAAGATCTTTCCCACTATTCTCTTAGTGCTCTAGATTGAGTTGTAGGACTCAAAACAATCTTGAATCAAGGGATGGAGGAGAAAAGCTCACTGTTGCAACAAGGTTGGAGAACCTTTCTTCAAACCAGTTTTTCTCTCAAAACTCTTTTGATTGCATGCCCGATTTTCATTCCAATCTTTTCAATATATTGTAGATCAACATGCAAAGAGAAGAGCTGCATGCGTTGCAGCTCATGCTTGGAGAAGACAAAGGCAAGATATTGCAATATGTGTGAGCTAGTTCAAAGATGGATAATGGAAAAAACCATTTTTCCATTGTGTTTTTGTTTTCCAATTTTTCCATTTTATTTACAAATCAAACTTTGATTTAAAAAAACTATTTGATTTTAAAAATGAAAAATTAATTAATTTCATAAATTAATTATTAAATAAAGCTTAATTAATTTAATATCAAATATTAAATTAATTTTAACACATATCCATCTGTATATATTTAAATCATATTTAAATATATAAATTCTCCTATTTCGTTTAATTCTAAAATTAAACATAATTATATCTCATATAATTACTAATTCCCTTAATTCTAATTTGAACGTTTCAAATTAACTTATCACACTATTCTAGAGCTAGTCTGTTACGAGCTAGTAGGGGGACCTCGCGGACCTACAAATCATGGGCTCCAACGATCCGAGATTAATTGGCTAAACTCATTAGACCAGATTAATCTCCATTCGTTAACTAATGGGTCACTCCACTAAAGCCCATAGTTGCACTCTCCTCACTATAGATATATTATGTCCACATGATTTAACCAATCAGCAAGTCGACCCTTCATAGGTTATTCGTAATAACGGCTGGATCAAATATCTGCTTTACCCCCGAGATTACGTCTTATTCCTCAAGTCCTTACTGATCCTCTAATGAACAACTGGTTTGTGATCCAATCACTAAACTAAACTCTATCAGCCCAGTAAGAGGATGAGGCCCCTTGTTCAAGACCTGGATTCAGTAGACTTCAGCATAAAGAAAGGCAGTCTTGACGTTCATTTGTCATATCTCATAATCATAAAATGTGGCTATGGATAGGAGTATCATGATAGACTTCAGCATGACAAGAGGTGAGAAAGTTTTCTCATAGTCCACTCCCTCGACCTGAATATAACCCTTTACCACAAGTCTAGCCTTAAAGGTTTGTACCTTTCCATCTACACCTCATTTTCACTTTTAGATCCATTTACACCCTATAGCTTTTACCCCATCAGGCTGATCCACAAGTTCCCAGACGTTATTGAAGTACATAGACTCCACCTTCTGGTTCATGGGTTAATCCACTCATCCTTGTCAACATCCTCCATTGCTTGCTTAAAAGACAATGAATCCTCGACTTTATCATTAGAAATTACGTTCTGGGCTTCAGTCAAACACATGTAGCATTTCGGTGGGTTCATAACCCTCCCACTACTTCGAGGCAGTCTCAACTCTTGAGATGGTTGACTAGATGAACCGACCTCAACAACTTTTGTTGATCTGTCAGTCCGTTCAACAACTTTTGTTGAACCCTCAGTAGTCTCATTAGAAGTCTCACGTAAAACAAGCTTACTTCGTGGTTTATGATCCCTAATGTGGTCTTCTTCCAAGAAGATTACATTTATAGAAACAAATACTTTATTCTCACTCGGATCATAGAAGTATCCACCCCTCATTTCCCTGGGGTAGCCTACAAAGAGGCAAACTTTCGAATGCAGTTCCAACTTCTTCGGGTTAGTCACAAGCACGTGGGCCGGACACCCTTAAATCCTAAAGTGGCATAAACTACCTTTATGGCCTCTCCACAACTTAAAAGGTGTTTCAGAAACACTTTTCGAGGGAACGTTGTTCAGAATATAACATGCAGTTTCCACTGCAAAATCCCAAAACGAGTCTGAAAGATGAGCATAACTCATCATAGGCCGAACCAGTTGCAACAAGGTTCTGTTTCTCTTTTCTGATACGCCATTCTGCTGAAGTGTACCTGGGGTCGAGAGGTGGGACGTAATTCCATGTTCTATCATATAGTTTTAAAATTGGAGGTTCATATACTATCCACCACGATCAAATTGTAGTATTTTTATCATCTTACCTAACAAGTTTTCAACTTCAACCTTATACTCTTTGAACTTGTCAAGAGCTTCAGACTTACATTGCATTAGGTAGAGATACCCATACCTTGAATAATCATTTACGAAAGAGATGAAATATTCATACCTACCTTGAGCTCTAACACTCATCGGACCATAGAAGTCTGAATGTACAAGCTCTAAGGTTTCTTTGGCTCTATAACCTTTTCCAGTAAAAGGTCGTTTGGTCCTCTTGCCTTCAAGGCATGATTCACACACTGTCAAGGAGTTTTCTTCTAAACTCTTTAGAAGTCCACATTTCATCAACTGCTCAATCCTATTAAGGTTGATGTGACCTAACCTTAGATGCCAAAGATGGGTGTTTCCTTAGGAGAAACCTTTGGTCCCTTAGCTGTTGTCGCCATACTAAACATTTCAATATTAAACAAGGTTTTTATGACTAACGACCTTAGTACATATAAGTTACTTTCCATTGAACCAAAACCAATCTCCATACCATTCTGGAGACAAACCACGACAAGGGCAAGTGAGAGATATTGTACTGGGCATGTTATGCCCTAGTTTATTGTTTTGTGTATTTTATATTTTGTTTATATTATACACGCCACTAGCTTTAGGTCAAGTGGGAGATTGTTGGGGTTGATGCCCTAAATCTCGTAGGGTCCTATAGTTTGTAAACTTTGTATGAACAAACTCTTATGTGATTAATAATATATGATATTTTATTCATTTTATTTATAAAACATGTGATATTCTAGTTGCATTAACCACAAACCAATAAACTAACATCCAAGGTTATCATTATAACTTAAACATGTATGTGGAGACATATAGGTGGATCATGTTTAAATGATTAACCTAAATGGTTTGTAGTATATGGATAAGACTGGGTACCTTATCTTGATGATACTACGAGTATGACCTCTTTTATAGGTATTACAATTGTTGTAAAGTACTAATGGTCTAATTCTGATCATTCATGTATTAGACATACGTGCGGGGATATAATATACAAAGGAATTTGTAGAAGATCGGATCACGAAATGTTTAGTCTCATTATATAACACCGTTCATAATAGAGACTTACATTTCACCAAGGTGACCATAGGTAACATGACTTAGAATCCTGAGTGAGTTGTGAACTTCTGCCTATAAGGACACTCTTTTGATTTGTATGGGTGAGAATGGCTAGATCATTGACTTAACAAGCCTACCATTTTGGGGATTCGTTTGATTGGAGAGCTAGGAACACAGCTACACAAGATGGAATTCACTTCTTCCCCGAAGCAAGGGTAAGTAGATAAATTTCTCCCTTAAGGGTTGATTTTGGGTCTTGAACAATGTGGCGCCACACCCTTTCCTAGCCCGAGAAGGGTTTAGTTATAGTAGGGTTAAGATCTATTGTTCAATATAAGAATCAATGGTACTTAAGGAGTTAGATGTAACTACATGGGCAAAATGGTAATTTGGCCCAACTGTAGTTGCGGGCAATTTATGAAGGGTCATCGTATTGCTGATTGGTTATATCTAATGGACATAGAAATATATCTGTAGTGTGAAGTGCTCGATAGTTAACAAATGGTGAATAATGTAATTAAAGAGTTTAATTAATTATTCATGTGCCGTTGGAGCTTCAAACTATAGGTCCATAAGGTCCCCTTGGTAGCTCAAAATGATTTAGTTGAGAATCAGTTTTTGGGTTAATTTAAATTGTTCAAATCAAAAGAGGGATTTAATTATATATGATATAATTAAATTGTTTCAATTATATATGATATAATTGTCATAATGTATTTGATACATTATAGTTTCATGGGAGGAAATAAATATTTGAATGAGATTTAAATATATTTTCTATGAATGTGATTCATAGTTGTAAAATTTAATATAAATATGATTTATATTAAATACCATAAAATAGAGAAAAGAAACTATAGTTTAATATTGTATGTGATACAATATTAAAACTATAGGTTATATGTTAGATTTAATATAACATATAATTTAATATAAATATAACACAAGTTCATTATCATATTTATTTATATTATTTTATTATTATTTGAATAATAACTTCCCTCTTTGCTCTCCAACTACCTTAGTGAGTAGTTATTGTTTTTGTGGCAAGAGGAATAAAAGAAAAGTGCTTTTCTTCTTCTTCTTCTATGACTTGAACTTTGCTTTAGATAAACGATTGAGAATTCTACAGAATTGTTCTATGTTCTTGTGTTCAAGAAAGTTTTCTCAATCTTTTTCTTCCTTCACCCAAACTATCCCTTCTAACCAAAATAGTTAGAGCCCACCACTCCTGGGTTCTCACCCTGAGAATACCAAAGGCTCATTGTGGTAGTTGGTAGCATAAAATTTATCTTTTTTTTATCTTATGTCACACAACGCATGGATGATTATAACACACGTTTATGATATATGTTACTACTTCTGGATGTATGCGTTATTAATGAAATGCTGGTAGTATGCTATGCGTTGTCACAAGTTTTCTTGCGTTGAAACCAAGTATAATTCCACCACAAGTTTCTCGAAGTTATCCGAGGTCGAACACAGGGATTGCTTAGTTAATGCGTTACGTTCGTGATATATGCGACCTGGGGTTTTTTCAATTAATAAAAAATTGGTTTATACAGGTATTTAAAATTACGGTAAAGTAAAGTGCGATAAAAGTAAACCTAAGCTAATATGATACAAGATACAGGATACTGATACATGATACTGAGTTTGAGACTGACTGTGAAGATTATACAAAGGGTCGTGTTATGCGGTGGCAAGTCTTTATGTATGAAATAGAGATAGACAGGGTAATTAATATAAACATCGCAAGTTTATTAATTGTGTTAAAGATATAACTACGATTCCGCTTTCCCTTGGCATACACCTCTCAGTGATCAGCCGTGTTTCCACATCTCTGTGGTGAAACAGGGATGAACGTATGAACGCAAGGTTGCTTCCATCTCTGGAAGTACTTCTCGCTTTAGTTAACGCATTCTTCCAACCTTCTCTCGACAGAAGGAATGGCATCTTCACTTCTGCTCTCACAGGTAAAGATGCCATCTAGCATGCTTTAGCTAAACATATTAATTTTTTTAGCACAGATTAATTTACTTGTTAGATTCATGCTAATTACCAAGGGATTAAGAAAACATCATGGAGAAAGCGATTAATGGAGGAACGGAAATAGACAGAAAGATGGAGATGAAAATGATCATGACATTCAATACTAATATTTAGCATCTGATACATGGTGCGAATGATAAACTAAAAAGATGAATACAATTGATGATAAAGAGATAGAAATAAATACAGAAAAGTGCCAACGTCTTGACACAGATCTGGACGGTCTCTTCAGACCAGTCTCTCTCTCAATATACAAATATCAAAATATGCCCGTATCAAGTATATTTTCCAATAGAATTCCAGAGGCTATTTATAGGCTCAGCTTTGACTCTCTGACTTGTGGCTCCCACTTTATTGTTATGGGAATTCTGGAAATGGTGGAGTGAATATTCCTTCTATTACGAGATCATCAGAAATGCACAATGGTCAGCTGTACACGTGTCTCGATCCTCCGCAATTGTGTTGCTCATGCGGTGTTGTTTTTTTATTACCGCATGTGGTTGAAGTGTGTTAATCGCTTAGCTCTTGATTGATTGTCGCATGCGCCGTCATTGCGTTGATCGTCTATTCATTCTTGAATGATGGGCGCAATGCGACGTAGATGCGTTGTTCTTTTTATCTTGAGCCATGAATGCATACGGTGACTTGATTTCCTGTAAAACAGACTTGAAATATTATTTTCTACCATCGCAATGGTATTAATGGGTGTATTGATGACAATTTATAATTCTTGCATTTCTTAGCTAATTTCTCTACAATTGACATAACTTTCCTTTCTTTTGGCCGCAATATCTAAATAAAACAGTATAAATAACTTGTATTTCTACAAGTTATCACACCCTCAAATTTAGATATATGCTTGTCCTCAAGCATATCTTCTACTAAGGTAATAATGTTCAATTCCTATCCTAAATTTTGCATCGATTGTTTGCTCTGAATGCTCCACCTAGGTACATTACTTAACATCGCAATTTTCTTTCTATCCTTGAAAATTCCTAACAAAGCCTTATTTTATTCTTCTATACTACAAATTTCTGCTAAAAAATACTTTTCTAGTATTAAAAAGAATGTTTACCTCTTCTTGTCAAAACAACTTGATGCGTTTGGATGCGGTGGTCAAACTTTGGTCATTTATTAGAGACTGTTGATCATGGTGACACCCTTCGTTTTGGCTTGTCCCCATGGGTGTGCGAACATCCAACTACGGTTGTGTGTCAATCTCAACTTTAACTCATGAATTTTAGAGGAGTTGTCTCTTGTTTATTTTATTTTTCTTTTGCATTTTTTTCTCTTTTTATATTGCATAGTTCTTGGAAACCCACCTTCGTTTTGGCTTGCTCCCACGGGTGTCATGCGAACATCCAACTACGAGCAAGCTCCTTTCACAACTTAACTCTTATCAGGTTGGGATTGTTTTTGAGGTTTCCCTTGCACTGATATTGGAGTTTATATGAATTATTATTATTATTATTATTTTGAGATGATGAATACATTTTTCTTAATGACCGCATCACTTGATCTCATCTGCTCAGACCTTCCCCACCCTCAAATTTAGAGATGCGCAAGGTCCTCATTGCATTGTTTGGACAGAATAGACACACACTTAGACAAAATTTCAAAAAGAAGGTTTGAGCAGAATTTTGAAGGATAAAAGGTAAAGTAATGCTAAGCTACGAATTAACTAAGTGTTAGTTAGAAAATACAAAGTGTGGAAAATGTTACTAAGTGTATGCATATTATACACCATGTCAGCGCAATGAATAACGCAAAAAGAAAGATTAAGAATATCGCAAAGTTGACAAAGGATGATAAAGAAGAGGCACATGCATTTGGATAGAATTGTTACTTAGTTGTATTGAAAATTAACTAAGTATACAAGTAATTACAAATATCGCAATATAAAATTTTTGCCTGTACAAAGAATCAAAGAATTTAATTAAACATAGAAAAATAATGAATTAAATAAAATTAACAGAATGGCTGCAAAAATAAATGTAAAGATTATTGAGGAGCAGGAGGTTCTGGAGGAGGGTTCAGATGTGGTACTTGAGGAACTTCTGCAAAAATCAAATGCTCCCTGAGATGCGGAGGAACCACAGGTCCATGAAGATATGCTGTCAGAAAATTAAAGTACTCATGGCTGCGCTCCGCTATCTGTCTTTGGTGCAGGTGAATCGTATAAGTGTTGCGCTGAATATTGATCAACGCATGCCTTGTCATGGCAGCACTGCATTGTAAATCGTCGACTCGCTCAATTACTGCATCAATTCCCTGGTCGAAGAAGGCTTGTTGCTGAGAGAAGAGCTCTTGCTGTTGAGAGAAGAGTTGTTGTTATTGGGCAAGAAGGGACCGCATATCTGCTAACTCAGCAGCTAAGGAAGCAACGGTGGGTTGTGCCTGCGATGCCTCGCCATCGAAGTTTTGGGGTTGGGCAGAAGTGCCTTCACACAAATCGTGTGGGTCATCAACATGCGACGGTGGAAGGGGAAGTTGCGATGATGATGCTGAAGGTGATGATAGGGCTGCTGGGTATGCGGTTGGAGAATCTGGGGGAAGGAGAAGATTGGTAAAGTGCTCAAGAAGGGAAGAAGAATGTTGTGCAGGAGAGCTTGGAGGGCGAATTATTAAGGGTAAAGGATCCAAGGGTTCTGGATCTTGCATTGTTGAGTCTTGGATTTTCTCCTTTCCCTTGTTGTCTCTGCCCTGTTTCTTCGACTTGGGTTCTTGCGGCGCATTCAAATCAATATTGGGCCTCTTCAAAGGGAGCTCAGGGCAGTGTGGGGAATCTTTGAGGAGCAACCTCAAAATCTTGACGTTTATTAGGTCGTGAACTTCTGCCATTGGCTCTTCATCAATGCCCACACCCAGTGATAGGCATAAACTTGAAACCGTCCATGGGAAGAAGTACTGCCCTCTTATGTGCCCCACAAAACCTCAAATTTGTCTTGCGATCAACTGACCCACATCGATTGGAATGCCACGCGCAATGCAATATGTGGCCATGACTCGATCCCTCGAAATTGTTTTATCATGGGAAGTTGGAATCAACCGCTGTTTGACCAAATAAACCCAATGCCGTGCCTCAGGAAGCAATGTCTTGGACGCCAGGGTCCTGATGCCTTTTAAAGAAATCGTCCATTTAGTGCCCGGTTGCATTAATACTCGCAGCGCATCTTCCATCAACTCTTTAGTGGGATCATCAATGATTTTGTTGCCCAGTGCATCCAGGTTATCCTTCATCTGGTACAGTTCATTGATGTCCCTTGTGCTAAAAGACACCATTTGCCCTTTTATGGTCACTACATCCTTAGTGCCATGTAGCCGTCCGTGGTAGAAGTCGCGCACTACCTCTGAAATAACAATGGCTGGGCACTGGCAAAATGTGTCCCATCCATGTTCTACGATCACGCTCATAATCAGGTCTGGTAGTGGCGTTGGCGCAAGGAAAAAGCCCATCTCTATTAGCAAGTCATCGTTCTCTTTCTTTCTTGATGGACACACCTTTGCCAACACGGGCTTGCTGCTCTCTGCAACTGCTTTGCCCTTTTCCTTGGTCAATGCAAGGTGGGATTTCTGCCTTTGTTTTCTTTCTCGCTCCTTGCTTTGTTCCTCTTTTTCCCGTTCAGCAAGTTCTTTTCCTTTCTTCTTTCTTAAGCGCTGCATGTTTGCTTGGCGCTTCTTCTCCTTCTCTTCCTTCTTCTTTTTTTCTTCTTCTGCCTCTTCTCTTTCTTCTGTTTCAAACTCTCTTTCAAAATGCTCGGAGGCCGGTAAAAGATGTTGTTCCTTTTCGAGCCTTCTTATTTCTTCGACTCTCGCTATTTTATTATTGCGGCGCACCTCCTCATCTTGTAATCTTCTCTTTCGACTACCCTCTACGATGATGAGTTTTGCCCGCCCCATTTTTTCCTTCTTCTTTCCTCCTCTTTTCTCCTTCTCTCCTGCTCTTCTAATGCGTCAATCAAAATTGGAGGGTCCACGGTTGACCCTTGCGGTGCCGCATCAAGAGGGTAACATTTCCTTCTTCTCCTTCGTCAGTCGCAACCGTTTGCGTTGTTTCAGGTTGCGCTGTTTCTCTAAGTTGCGCTGATTCCCCTTTGTCCTCCCTTACGGAGGTGGATTCCTCATCCAGCTCTGGGCTTGCATCCTTCTTTTTCCTTTCTTCTTCCTTCTTCAGGCGCCTTTCCTCCCGCATGCGTTCTTTTCTCTCACTCTTTTCTTGCTTCTTCTTCAGCCTGGCCTCCTCATCTTATTCATCCTCCTTTTCTTTGATCTTCTTCTCTGCTTTGCTTAGATGGGATGGCTCATCTTCTCCAGCCTTCTTTTCCTTGCTATTCTTCTTCTTCTTCTCCTCTTCAGCCTCTTCAAGTTGCTTCTTCGTCGCCGCTTCCTCCAAAGCGACTCTGATGGGTCCTTCATAGGATTCTACTTGCGTAGTTTCCTTAGGATCCATGATGACCAGAGCGCTTCTCCTTGATTCCTCTTCTATCACCTCCTCCGTAGGCAGTGGTTGGTTCACAACCCCAGCCTCGAGCAGTCTTCCTTCTTTCTCCAGGTTGCTGAGAATGCTCCCAAACACCTTCTTATCGTCTTGTCTCTTTTTCTCACTTTCTGAGGAGAGTGTTGGTGTTGGGAATGGGGTGCTATCAGAACTCTGCCCCCTATTGAATTGAAGTGGCCTAGCTACTAAGGGGTTTCGTCGGGGTCTTCCGGTGATTCGAGGGACAGTCTGTGGCTGGGTAGTGAGACGGCGACTAGCTGCAAGGAATGTAGCCTCTCGCATGGTAAGTTGGGTTGTCGGAGGTGATAAAGGTGAAGAAGATGGCTGGGAAGTCTGGTCTGCCATGGATGTAGGAGTAAAAGAAAACTGGAAATCATTGAGGTTCTGGGAAGGAAGAAAGGTTTAGTATGCAGAGGCGATTTTAGGGTTTTTTTTTTTTTTTTTTTTTTTTTTTTTTTTTTTTTTTTTTTTGCAAAATGAAGCAAGTAAACAATCTGAAACGAAGAAACCTGCTATTATAGGTTGGGCCTTGATGGGCCCAACGCGGATTCTGCGGTGGCAGGCCTCGAGCTACTCAAAAAGCCTGCCATTTGCACTCCTCACATTTATGAAGTTGCAGAGTCGTACGTCCTTTCAGCTACAAATTCATCATGTCCTTGGAAGCTGAAGCGATTAGACTTCTCAGTTTGCAAAAAGAATTTTCTTTGGAGTTTTATTCGAATGGGTGCAAGGTAAAGAATTAATGCAATGAATTAATCAACGCAAATGCATCTTTGCAGAGGAAGGGCAACAACGCATACATCCCCGCAATACACCCCTTAACTAAACGCATTTCTGGAGGACCGGGCGCACGGTATTTCTACCAGCGCATCACTACCTCAACATAGTGTATTTTTGCTAAGGACGGGCAAAGAACACATACGCGTGCAACACACCCCTCAACACAATGCATTTGAGTTGGATGAACAAAAAATGTATCTTGTTGTACAAGATGCACCCATTATCGCAATGCATACCGGATGTTGATTGTTTTATTATTAATTTTTTTTTATTATATTTTTTTTGATCAACGCAAGTCATACGGACATTGCGGTAATAATTTCTTCTTATTGATCAATCATTCACCAGGTTTAAGAATAACGCATTTATGACAGAAAAGTTAAAGAAATTAAAGAGAGTACATAAATAAATGCACGGGAATTAAATGAATTATAAATTCATAAAGCATTGAAAGACAAATTGAATAAAGCAATAAATGACAAAGTTCATAAATCATTAAAGACAAGAATTTAAAAGAAAGAATGTAAACATAGAATTGATATATGGATCAGAAGATAGTTTTCTTTTGATGGACGCAATCCACACCTCCGCAGGCGGTCTAGCTTGCTTGCCCAATGTCTTCAGGGACATTGCTCCTTTCCATGAGATCCCGGGGCTTCAGAATTGTTGGGCAACGTCCTAGGTGTACTATTTCAAAGTTCAAATGCCAGCTGTCCCACTTGAATCTCCAAATTTCTTATTGAAGACGCCTGCGCCTGCATCACCGCATCGTTTTTATCCATATATTGCTTGAGCAGGGCCTCCAATGAATTACTAGAGGTGTTTAAAGATAAGGGTTGTTGATTGTGCGATTGCCTTTGTTGACCCTGATTCTGATTGTGGTGAAAAAGTGGAGGGTTTCCTCGATTCCCTGAATTGCTATTCTGATGGTTACTTGGCCCACCTTGGTTCTGATTCCTTCCCCAACTGAAGTTAGGGTGAATCCTCCAATCAGGATTATACGTGTTGCTGAAGGGGTTATTCTGGGTTGCACATACTTGTTGCATGTTCGATGGGCACATTTTCGCTGCATGGCCTCCTCCACAATTAACGCAACTAATTGCGACCACTTATGCCGGCACATTGGGTTGTGCTGTTGTTTGGGAGAGGGCACCTTGATTAAGCACCATCGACTGGAAGATAGAAGTCAATGCGGCCATTTGGGCGGCCAAAGTAGTCACTGTCTCCGTAGGGACAATGGCAGTTTCATTTCTTCTTCTTTTTTAGCCTCTTCCTCCATATCTATCGTTTACCTAGTCATCCATATTCCGCGAGATGTGGTCAAGGATGACCTTGGCCTCAGTATATGTCTTATCCATAAAACCTTCTGTCGCAGAGGCATCAGCAACATCCTACATTGATCTGTTCAGGCCATTATAAAAGGTCTCCATCAAGACGCAATCGGGTATCCCGATATGCGGACAATTTTTCACCAGTCTTTTGAATCGCACCCAGGCGATGCTAAGGGTCTCGTTATCCATTTGTTCAAAGTTCAACACGTCCTTCCGTTGCCTTGCGTTGACAGCCAGAGGGAAAAACTTCTTCATGAATCGCTCAACCAGCTGATCCCATGAAGTAATCTCATTTGGCTCAAGTGAATGAGCCCAACTCTTGGCCTCATCCCTCAAGGTGTAAGGGAAGAGATATAATCTGATACCTTCAGGGGTAACGCTAGGTATTGAGAAGTTACCGCACATCTCGAAGAAACTGGTCAGGTGGGCATGTGGGTTCTCACCTTACAGACCCCAAAACTGCCCTGCATTATGGATCATTTGGAGCATGACCAGTTTGATCTCGAATCTTGCGTTCTTCTCAACGATTGGCCTTGAAATTCCGTGTGAAAAATCATATAGATTGTGCGCTGCATAGTTCCTCATCAGAATGCTACGGTCAGCGGCAAGGAAAACATGACCTTGCACTGGCCGTCCCATCCCTTGATTTTCTGTGGGAGCCACATTGTCATTATTATTATCTTCCATGTTGGCCTTCTTTCGCCTCGTTCGATTCTGGCGTGCCCTTGCACGAAATGTACGCTCGATCTCTGGATCAGCCTCAAATTCTGGGTCAGTCCTAGTACTCATAAACTATCAGACTGCTTTCCGCGATGAACAGCCAGTAAAAGAGATCTGTGCTACAAAATATCACAAACATACTCAACAATAATCGTTACCAATCCCCGAAAACGGCGCCATAAACTTGGTAGCATAAAATTTATCTTTTTTTATCTTATGTCACACAACGCATGGATGATTATAATGCAAGTTTATGATATATGTTACTACTTCTAGATGTATGCATTATTAATGAAATGCTAGTAGTATGCTATGCGTTGTCACAAGTTTCCTTGCGTTGAAACCAAGTATAATTCCACCGCAAGTTTCTCAGAGTGATTCAAGGTCGAATACAGGGATTGCGTAGTTAATGCATTACGTTCGTGATATATGCGACTGGGGTTTTTTTCAATTAATAAAAGATTGATTTATACAGGTATTTAAAATTGCGGTAAAGTAAAATATTGCGGTAAAGTAAAGTTGCGATAATAAAATAAAGTGAAATAAAAGTAAACCTAAGCTAATATGATACAAGATACAGGATACTGATACATGATACTGAGTTTGAGACTGACTGTGAAGATTATACAAAGGGCCGTGTTATGCGTTGGCAAGTCTTTATGTATGAAACAGAGATAGACATGGTAATTAATATAAACATCGCAAGTTTATTAATTGCGTTAAAGATATAACTACGGTTCCGCTTTCCCTTGGCATACAACTCTCGGTGATCGGCCGTATTTCCACATCTCTGTGGTGAAATAGGGATGAACGTAATGAGCAATGTTGCTTCCATCTTTAGAAGTACTTCTCGCTTTAGTTAACATATTCTTCTAACCTTCTCTCGACAGGAAGAATGGCATCTTCACTTCTGCTCTCACAGGTGAAGATGCCATCTAGCATGCTTTAGCTAAACATATTCATTTCTTTAGCATAGATTAATTTACTTGTTAGATTCATGCTAATTACCAAGGGATTAAGAAAACATCATGGAGAATGAGATTAATGGAGGAACGGAAATAGACAGAAAGATGGAGATGAAAATGATCATGACATTCAATACTAATATTTAGGGTCTGATACATGGTGCGAATGATAGACTAAGAAGATGAATATAATTGATGATAAAGAGATAGAAACAGATACAGAAAAGTGCCAACGTCTTGACACAGATCTGGACGGTGGATGTACTTGCCGGCGTATGAAGTGGATGTAGAGAAGAGATTCCTTCTCAGGCTTGCTCATCTGATAGAAATGACCTTGGTACAGAGCTTCCACGGCGGGGATAGAAAGGATTTTCTCTGAGACTCACCTTTCGGCCTTGTCTCTTAAATCTTCCCGGATCTTCTCTGATCAGGCTCTTCAGACCAGTCTCTCTCTCAATATATACAAATATCAAAATATGCCCGTATCAAGTATATTTTCCAATAGAATTCCAGAGGCTATTTATAGGCTCAGCTTTGACTCTCTGACTTGTGGCTCCCACTTTATTGTTATGGAAATTCCGAAAATGATGGAGTGAATATTCCTTCTGTTATGCGATCAATCCCATCAAAAATGCACAACGGTCAGCTGTACAAGTATCTGGATCCTCTGCAATTGCGTTGCTCATGCGGTGTTGTTTTTTATTACCACATACTGTTGAAGTTGCGTTAATCTCTTAGCTCTTGATCGATTGTTGCATGTGCCGTCATTGCGTTGATCGTCTATTCATTCCTGAGTGATGGGCACAATGTGACGTAGATGCGTTGTTCTTTTTATCTTGAGCCATGAACGCATATGGTGACTTGATTTCCTGCAAAACAGACTTGAAATATTTTTTTCTACCATCGCAATGGTGTCAGTGGGTGTATTGACGACAATTTATAATTCTTGCATTTCTTAGCTAATTTCTCTACAATTGACGCAACTTTCCTTTCTTTTGGCCACAATATCTAAATAAAATATTATAAATAACTTGTATTTCTACAAGTTATCAGTAGTGTCCACTCTGTTTGATTTGAGAAGTTCTTGAAGAAGGTCTTCAAAAGTTGCTGTTTCTGTTCGAGGCTCATGATTGTTCGAGGGATACGTGAAGAGAAAGGTTCTTCAAGGGTAATGTATCTTGAACCCTTTTTCTTGTATCATATATGCTGTTATTTATTTTGAATGCATATCTTGTATATTTACTGTGAATTATATTTTCATAACTTTTGTTGACGGTAGCATCGTAGAACAAGCGTAAGGATAAGTAACCATATCCCAATGACAAAAACGAACCGTCGGCATAAGTTGACTTATCCCGACGGTTGAAATTTATTCCTACCGTCGGGATAAATGACTTATTCTGACAACCAAAACGAATTGTCAGCATAGCATAACTTCTCTCGATAGTTGTTATTTCTTATCACCGTCGGGAGAAATGACTAATCTCGATGGTGTTATTTAGGGTCGGCAAAAAGCTTCATCCTTGATCCATCGAGAGATTTTTTCTTCCTACGACAAGGTTTTTTTGGGTCGGTAAAGGTTTTTTCGATGATGCTTTGCCGACGATTTTGCCGATGATTATTTGATCGTTGGGATAAGTCTTGCTAACGGCATTTTAAACTTTTGCCGATGGTTTCTGTCATTGGAAAATATCCAAATTCTTATAGTGAGTACATGCTAGACATTTGTGTTGTGTCACTATATGATTATAAATTTATGAAGGAGAAACCTAAAGATCAAGAAAAGCAAATCTAAAATGAGAAAGTTGTTGTATAATAGTAATATAAGAAAATGCTCCTCGATTCATATGTGAAAAATTAATAACTTAAAATACTTGTGAGATTTTATTGATTTTGGAATGCCAAAAATATTAAAGATGGTAACTTTCTAAACAATGTAATCATCCAAAATTATTAAAGATTGTAAATTTTTATACGGAACCGTTGATTAACAATCATATCACAACGATAAAACTAAAAGTTTTTCAAATATTAAATTGAAAAAAATTGTAACATACATAAACCTTGAAAACAAAAATAAACGATAACTGATATAAACTAACTTGAAAAATATAGAGAAAAAATTGATACCTAATTGAGATTTGGTTAAAGCATCTTTTTGGGGCGAACATTACTTTGTATTCATACAAAGTATTAGAAATTTTGAGAGAATAACTAAGATATGAAAAAGAGATAAATTAAGAAGAAGAGATTAAACCTTTGGTAGAAGACGTGTAAAGAATTAGCCCTTTATATAGTTGTAGTTGGGCGTTGATCATCAAGAAGGTTGTTACACTATTGAAATTCCATGGTAAATATAATTAAATGTAAAGTCATTAAACTTAAAATTGATTTCAATTAAAGTCAAGCTTCTAATATTCTAGCTTTTCATATTTTAGCTTTTCAAGATTCTTATACTAATTATTTTCTTAATTCATATGTTAATTATGCATCAAAATTTTATATTTAATTGGAAATTTTGATAATCTATAATCTACCTCTTTGTTTTAATGTAAAAAAATTTAAAATTTAAAATAAGATTCGGGTAGTCATAAACCTTCATTAAGTAGATCAAAAGCTTGAGGAATATCAAATATATAAGTTATTTCATGAGTGTCTAACGTTTAATGTCTTGAGTGAGGTTTAAATAGTAGTGGGTGAGTTTTAATAGGGTTTTTTTTTTTAATAAATAGAAAAATTCTAAAAATATTTAAGCACTTTTGTAATTTTTTGCTATAAAATGTAAATATATCAAGTAAAAAGTAATTGGTATAGTAAAAAATATAACGTATTTTGTATATATTTTTATATAAAAAAAATATATAATTTCTACCATTAATCATTATTAAATAATGAATTTATCTTTTTAGCCCCATCTTCCTTGTATGTTCCGCCCCCATGGCTTTGAAGCTTGGTTTCCTTTCATTCCAACAAGTCAACAATTATTTATATATATATTTTTAATAAACAACAACAATTTACGTCACAACTTACAAGTACTCATGAAAAAATAATAATACACAATACTCCTATATTTTATACTTTGTGTAAAAAAAATATTCTTGAAATTTTAAAAGTATAAAAAATATTCATAAACTTTTAAACTGAGTTAAAAAAGTACTATCACAAAAAAGTACTATCACCAATAGTTTTGGAGGAATGCTATTAGTCTTTTGTTTAAAAAAAAATGCCATTGAATTTTCAATTATTTCAAAGTACCCTTAAATTTAAAAAAAAGTAAAAGAAAAAAAAAATCCTTACGTTAGTATATGAACAAAAACCATTAATATCCTATTTATTTCTCAAATTTTCTTCTTTTATTCTACCATCTTTTTTTTTATTATCATCTTACTCCCTTTTTTTCAATTGTTTGACATTTGTTTATTTAAAAAATTAAATAAATAAAACTACCTACTTCAGCTAAGGAATATAAATTATAACAAGGAGAAAGAGAATAATAGAAGCACTAAGAAATTTTTGGACGTAAATGCTTTAAAAGATGGTGTACGTTAGTAGTTGAATTTGTGTTAATAGCCAAATGCAATTTTTTTTTATTTCATTATCTATCTTTTTGGTATGTTTTAATGGTAGATATTGATTGTAGAATTTTGTGAGATTTGGTGGATTTTAAATTTTAACTTAAAGTTTTGGCTTTTATTTTAGTAGATGAGATTTTATTTTATTTTATTTTATTTTTTTTTTTGTAAGATTTGAAAAAAACATGAGAAATATGAGAATATCAATATAAAGAAATGAGGATATTTATATAATTTATTTTAAAATTATTTCTTTTTTAACTAAAAAACTTTAAAAAAAAAGATCACTTTTTCTAATAGTAGGAGCATTGTTTAACTTTATTAAGTTTATGGATATTTTTAAACTTTTGTAAGTTTAAAGGTATTTTTGAAACAAAACACTAACTATTTCTATCCAAAACAGTGGTGTTTTAAACTTTTTTTTGAAAGTTTAAGGGTATTTTTTTAAACTCTTTTTTGAATATTTAAGGGTGTTTTTTAAACTTTTGAAAGTTCAAAAATATTTTTGACACAAAGTATATAGTCAAAGATACACACACACATATTTATAATTTAGCCTAATAATAATAAGGTTAAAATACTATTTTGATCCCCATACTTTGAAATTTGTTCAATCTTAGTATCTATATTTTCAATTATCCAATTTTAGTCCCTTTACTTTCAATAAATCTTAACCATTCAAAGTTAAATTAGTTAAACAATAATAATCATTTTCATGTAAGAAAATAAAATATGTAAATAAATTCCTAAAATTTATAGCAAAAATGTTAATAGATAACAAAATATTTAAGAAAAAAAAAAAAGATAAACCAACTATATGTAGACTAAATTTAAGACTTATTAAAAATATAGGGGGCCTTTGGGGCGCTGAGTGAGTTATAATAGTCAGTGTTTATTATAATTTGTGGGTTATAACAGTTTGTGAGTTATAATAGTCTGTGTTTGGGGTACAGATTATTTTAGCCTATGTTTGGAGTGCAGGTTATTATAGTCTTTGGTATAATTGTCTGTGTTTGGTGTGCAGGTTAATATAGTATGTGGTATAACAATCTATGTTTGATGTACAGGTTATTATAGTTTGCATTATAATAATCTGTGTTTGGAGTGTAGATTATTATAATAGGAGAACCTTCGTGCATACGCCCTGTTGCATTTGAGGTCATGTCACCAGGTGTCTCTGCCCTTTCTCCAATCGACCGATCCTTGCCGAAGATGTAGGCTAAGTCATCAAAATATGAAAATGACTTGTTCAGGAGCCCTTTTGCTGCAGGATGGCTCTACATGAAGAGTATGACTAGTCAATATAACAGGTGACAATGAATGGAAAAAATATGTTTATGAAATTTTACCTTCACCCAACCATCGAACGTCTCTTTCTCCGTAATGATGCATTGGAATTCTTCATTCCAATTGAATCCATTGCATGCCGATCCTTACATTTCTACTATAGCTTGGTACGTTCTTTTAAGGTTCATTACCCTATAATCTATGGTGGGGGTCCTTTGTATTATACAACCTAAAGGAACTCTTATACAAGAGTATCTCTGAGCAGAAGCGGATCTTTCCAAAAGCATTGTGACAAAATTACCACATTTATATTCAAACAAACAGATATGCATCAAACTACTAAATTACCGACATGCTTAAAGAATAACAAACACGAGAACAAGAAAACTTATTAGTTGAAGACTCTCATCACATAAAATCTCGCTCTCTCCACGAACAGATGCTCTTGCTCCCACTGGAACAACAACTATCGTTAAGAAAAACTCTGGTTGTCTACCACGAACGGCTTTACACGAACAAACGAAGACGGGGACGACACCACCACTTGGAACCCTTAGTATTCTCGGTGTGAGAATCCAAAGAGTGGGCTTTGTTCGGATTTGGTAGAGGGGAGGAGGAAAAGAGATCGTATACAATAATCAAGCAAGTGGGAGAAAGGCGACATCTATTATATAGACAACGTGCTTGATCGTTTAGGTGAAGTACACGATTGTATAGAAAAAGGTCAGCAATCATCTATACGATCGTTCAGTAAAAGCTTGGCGCTAAGCGATCATTTAGGAAAAGGTAGGCGATCATTTAGAAAGAAGCGCGCGCGTGTAAGCGATCGTCTAGTATACTCAAGCTATCGTATAGTCTCTGATTTACTAAGCGATAGGCAGCTAACACCTTTTCGAGCAAATAACCGTGATTTGTGCAAAATGAAAACAATTTTCATTTTATTCTTCAGTTACGAAAAACAAATGAACTTCCCACTAACGTATGGTTATGGAGAAAACGACGGTCAATTATCCCATAACTGTCCAATTACAAAAAATAAATATAACATTTTATATTCTTAAATCTATAGTTTAATATCATATATCAATCATAGTGTTTTCTCTTTTACTAGATATAAATCATATTTATATCCATTTTCCTCCAATTAATGTATCTCATATATAAAATCAATCATACCATATATAATTAATCAGTTCAATCATATCATGTATAATCGAATTCCCTCTTGTCAATTTGAACATTTCAAACTGACACAAAAACTTATTCTCAACTTGAATCCACTGAGTTACCAAGGAGACATTATGTACCTATGGCTTGAAGCTTCAATGGTACATGAATACCCGACTAAACTCTTTAGCCACGAGATCCACCATCCGTTAATTGTCAGGCATTCCACTAAAGACCGAGAGCTGAACTCTTCTTACCACAAATATATTTCTATGTCCATCGGATATAACCAATCATCAGTATGATAACCCTTCACAGATGCTCGTAAGTACAGTTGGGCCAATTTACCGTTTTGCCCCTATAATTACATCTAACTCTTTAAGTACCACTGATCCCTCTAATGAACAATACAACATAGTCCTACTACGTGTGGACACCTCTCGAGCCATGAGAAGGTGTGTGGTGCCACATCGTTCAAGCCTCGAAATTAGCCCTTAAGGGAGCAATCTATCTACTTACCCCTGCTTCGGGGAAGGTGTGAATTCCATCTTGTGTAGCTGAGTTCCCAACTCCCAAATCAGACGAATCTCCAAAGTGGTAAGTCTAAGTTGGCGACCTGGCCACTCGCACCTATGCAAATCAAAGAACCGCCCTCAATGGCAGAAGTTCCCAACTTACTCAGGATTGAGGTCATGTTACCTATGGTCATCTTAGTGAAGTGAAGTCTCTGTTATGAACGGCGTTATATAATGAGACGTTAACATTTCGTGGTCAGGTCTTATACAAACTTTTTGTATAGGATACCCCCGCTCGCATGTCCCGACACGAATGATCAGGATCAAACCATCTATAGCAAGTCACAACACTTGTAACTATTCCACAAAATAGAGCACATTCGTAGCGTTACCAGGATAAGGTTTTCCTCCTATATTCATATACTACAGACCATTTTGATTATCACTTAAGACATGATCCACTTATATGTCACCACATATATGCTTAAGTTACATAATGACAACCAGAGATTTCAGTTTATTGGTTTGTGGTAAAGAAAATAAAATATTCAATGTGCAAAGTCAAGTAGTGAAGAAAATATCATATATTATACATCACAAGTGCTCGTATAAAATGTGTTTACAAACTACAGGACATGAGACTTTAGGGCATCATCCCCAACACAACCAAGCATCTTATCAACCACCATATGCTGTAATTGTGCCAAGTACCTAGGACGAATGTCTGATCTCCATCCACTAGATTCAACCAAAGTCATCAAACATTCCACCAGCTTCGACTCTTCCTCCCTCGTCCAAGTGTGCTTTGGAGCTCTAGAAGAACTTGTCATCCTGCTACATGTACACCATAGTACAATTTAAGTAGTAAAGAAAGAAATTGTCATGTGATGTATTATGTACAATGTATAAGGTAGTAAATCTAATTATATTTAGAAATTTGGAAATTGATTTCCAAAATCGCATACATAAAATAAAAAAAAATACATTGTAAAAGCCACAAAATAAACATGAAGCTACTGATTGTTACGTAACTCTCGGTTAGAAAACATATTATGTGCCAGTTCATCTCTCCATTGTATCCATTCATTTGAACTCTCAATATAATTGATCTCGTCCCGACCAATGGTAGCAAAATGTGAGTCCACCTTGTTTAGATCCTTGGGCATTTCGCCAGTCTTCATCTCCTTATTAATAAGATTATGAAGAAGGCAACATGTTGTGATTTTTTGAGTTTGGACTTGCACAGGGTAGTATAATTTTTCACGGAGTATTGCCCATCTCCCTTTCAACGGCCCAAATGCCCTCTCGATGACATTCCTCGCAGAAGATTGTTTCATGTTAACAAATTCTCCTACAGTTGTTAGTGCATTCCCTTCTCCATGCCATTCCGAAAGATGATATCGTTCTTCTCTATATGGTGCTAAGAAGCTCTTCACATTTGATTACCCAACATCACATAGATAATAATACCCTATACAATGTCCAATTATATGAAATCATAATCATTGAGTACTACGATGTACGACAAGAAGTTGTGCATGTAAGTTATTACCTTTCGGAACCTTCAATCTGTTAAGTCGTGATATTGCATCTCTAAGCATCTGATTCTTCCCAGGTAAGACAAACACGAAATTGCCATTTATGTCACAAACACCAAGAACATTCGTAGCGATTTCACCCTTCCTCCTCCTGTACCTTAGTCGATCAGTGGCATTCATGTTGACTTTTATGTACGTACCATCTAACGCACCTAGACAATCCTGTGCAAACACAAGGTATGAAATATTCATATACATAAGTTATCTAAACTAGACACGGACAACACATCACATTTGTTTAGTTTCACTAACCATCTCCATCTCAGATCTGTACAGGAGGTTGTGATTGGAATTTTTTTTTCAATAGTATTTCTTGTAGATGTAAAATGATGTTGAGAACGAAGTTGAAATGCTTAGAAACTGTTTCACCAGATCTAACGAACTGTCGACAAACTACTCTGTTCTTAACATCATGGGCTAATATATGCAGGAATATGGTGACCATTTCCTCAACATGTACAACTTTTGTTTCCACTAATCCGTCAATTGTCCTTAGTAAAGTACATAAAATGGAAAAACAGCTTCTATCCATTCACATGCTAAATCGCCACTGATCGACTAAGGTATAGGATGAGGAAGGGTGAAATCGCCACGAATCTCAATACACAAACACGAAATCATATGAAAACTTAAATCAAACTCATGGATTAGTCGAAAGTATGCTAATTTCCTAATATGATGTCTAATATGATGTGGCAGATATTCTATCCTCTTATGGTCGTTGAGTAACAACTCTAGTGTTAACAGTAATTGACGTTGGGTAGTTGTGAACACCGTTAGTATGACCAATACTTCTTGGAGGTCCATTATACCATAGATTACGAAAATTGGCTCATGAAACGACCATTATCTCGGCAATAATGAGCCAAGTAGCAATGAGAGCTGTAGTTAGTTAGTTCCTGCACCTCAAAAGGAAGCGAAGTGAGTCTCGAATCAAAAAACAACCCATGCTCATCCTTTTTCCAAATATTTGGAGTTTATAGATTGGCTTTTGGCCCGACCTTGCTCCTTTGTGTGAGCGTGTCGATTCGACTACTGGGGAAAGTCATAGCGGTAGGGTTAGGTAGGTAGTATGGGCCCTCTGACTTATGTGACCAATGCACACTTCAAAGAAAAAGCAGGGAAGCGTGCAAGAGCTATGGCTAGTCTCCTGGTTCTATTAGAAGTGCGAGATAAAAAAGATATAGAATATATAAGTCCACGCGTTGTACTGTAGAAGTAAGCTCACTAGCAAGGAGTAGCGAGGAATTCATTCCAATGGGAAAAAGACTTTAGGCCCAGCCGATCTTGGAAACCCTAAAGAAAATGACAGATAACTCAAAGAACACGAGTGGTTTTTGAAATTTACGCAAAATTTAATTTTAGTTTCAATCTAATATACTTTTAATCTAAACAAGAATATACTTATCATGGAATTTTAAATGCATACAAAATTGTATGATATAGCTTAGTAATAGTAGCTTGCAATACTTTTTAATGTTTAACGTTAAGATTGAAACTTTTATCTAAATTTAGAGTGCAATTGGATAAAATTGAAAGTTTGAAGTAAAAATGCAAATTTTTTTCTTTTTTTCTCTTTCCTACTTCTCTAACAAATAAGTTTAAATCGTTATCTATGGACTTTTAAGTTTGTTCACCTTAATCCTTAAAGACAGTTATTCGTAGCTATTACTTTACTTTTAATTTATCAATAAAAAGTTTTGTTTGCATTTTTATCAAATATATCCAACCCTACCAAATAAAGCTATCAAATGGGTATTATTAACATTTGCTGCTGATCACTAGCATGCTTTAACCCAGTGCTAGCCCTATAAACTATTTTTTTTTATTAATTAACAATAACCACATTCAATTTCATGCAATGTTGTTGAATACTTTCATTTTTGAATATGAACATGGAAATGATCATTCTTATTGATAAAATAGTCTTGATTTTAGTAGGTTTCATTTTAGGCTCATGATCAAATCATGAGTTTTAAATGAAAAAGAAATCAATAAAAAGAAAATGTGAAGAAGCCTAACAAGTATTTAGGAAGAAAATCAAGCCTTTTTAAGAATGAAAATTACTGTAATAAAACAATTGCAAAAGTATAATTAATATATAACTAAATTATTTTAAGAATTTAAGTTTTGTATCAACAAATACTTCAAATATAAAGGATGAAATTTGAGAAAAGAAGAAGTACAGATTAGTTTCTACCTAACCTAGAACACATGAAAGAAAAGATTTTAAATCTACCAATCATAGAAATAAACAATAAAATAGTGAGACAAATAGTACAAATAAAGACAATAAGTAGAGAATGGAAAAGACTACTAAGAAGGACACAAAAGAAAAGAAAATTGTGACAAAGAAGAGTACCACCTTACATACGATAGAAGGAGGAAATGTGAAGCTTCGCTTGTTCTCTAATAAATTCAACACTATAACAATGAATAAACAGATGCTTTAGTAATGAGATAAAGAAAAAAGTGAAAGTAACTTAACAGGAGATGTGATGAGCAACACAAAAAAGGAGGAGGAAGGGACTTACCAACAATAGTGTAGTGAAAATGGGGTTGTTATCGTAGCTGTAAGGAAAAGATGTCTCATTTATAGAGAAGAGAAGATATTGACATTCTATGTGATGGATAGGTCAAGTTTAGGTGTACCCATGGTAATAAGTACACCTTGGAAACCTAGCTCACCTAGTGAAATGAAGTGAATACTGTACCATTAATGTGAACCAATTATATTAGGAACCAAAGAAACCACTACTGTCAATTACATCAACAGAGTACTTGCAAACCACTACGTTACAAACAACTACTTGTAATGAAACTAAAGTAAACCAAACAAGAACAACTTGGGAACCAAACTAAATTTTGAGAACTAAAAAAAATAGCTCCAAATTTATTTCTTTATTATCTACTTATCACCAATGATTTAAAAAACTAAGCCAAATTTTGAGAACTAAAAAAATATAGCTTTCAAAAAATTGTTTTTGTTTTTGTAATTTAGGTAAGAATTCAACCATTGTACTTAAAAAAAAAAATGCAAATCATGGTAAGAAAGATAGATGAAATGAGCTTAATTTTCAAAAATAAAAACAAAATACAAAATGGTTTCTAAACAAGACTTAATATTTGGTTAATATAGAAACAAGATCATTTTTTTAAAAAAAAATAAAACAGCAACGATTTGGTTTTGAAATCTGAATTCAAATTAATGTTTTTGATATTTCTGTTGAAAAAAATGAATTAAATTAAAACTTAAAAATTCATTTCGACTCTTTGTGAAGAGGGATTCCAGCCATGTGAATTTTCTATAAAAAGGAAAAGAAAAAACAAAAAGAAAAAAAATACAAAACAAATAAAGCCCCATTCACCCATTGTGATCCACATTATCTCTAGTCTACACAACCCAAGCCACACAAATAAAGAACATAATCTCTCAAAAATATTTGTTTAGTTCTTAAAACTTTAAAATGTTAAATGTTTAAGTCAGATAAGTTTATAAGATAACTGAAATTAATAAAAATTAATTTATTTATTTGATATAAATTCAAATTTTATGTTTTATAAAATCTATAAAAAAAAAAAAAAACACATTACAAGAACCAAAACTAACGAGAATTAGGAATGCAATGTCCACTTTAGAAATTCGACGATAATCCACCTGGAAAAATCTTCCCACCATCACCCAACCTGAGAACAAACCTTGTTAACTATCAAAAAGATCAATCACCAACCGACCTGTCACTTGATTATGTGATGTCAACTAATATGTAGAAATTTCAAAACTTTTAATTTTGTATATGATAGTTTTCTCTTTTGTTTTTTATTTTAGAAATTGTCAAACAAATCAAAGATTTATAGGGTCTGTTTAAGAGATCGGAATGTAATCAAGATCACTAAAAATCGGAATTATGATGAAATATTAAAACAAATATTTGAATGGGATCGTGAAGTGTGAAAAACTTGAAAACTATGAGAAAGAAAATTAGATCGAAAACCGTGGAAAGAGAATGTAATAGGGATTACAAAGTGGGCTCAAAGCTCTCAATCCAAATGTGGATTTAGGATTACAACCCATTACAAACTCATTACATTACAAACTCCCGAAATCCATTACATTACAAGCTCTCAAAATAGCTCCTATGTGGGTACACAACTAAAACCCAAATGAAAATTTTTGCTACTGACTTGGGCAATTTGATTCCGTTCTTTTTTAAAAAATAAGCTCGCGCACCCGCGAAACTATTAAATCAATGGTAATTTGAAAAGTGAATTCATTTTTATTATGTTTGTTGTTGTTTACCTGTATTTTGTAATCGTAATGAAATGTAGGGTCCATTTCGAATTCTATAATAACAAAATGTAATATGATTAAGGAATTGATGGTACTCAATCTAATTATGTTTCAAATTTACGTAGGATCCATTAACCGTTCTTGTTACTGTTACAGATATTGTTGCTATTGTAGTATTACAATTATGAAACTGTCATATTTATTGTTACTATTACTGTCATCATCACGGTTACCACTATCGCTAGGGTCTAACAGTAATGATATCTTATCTTCAAATAAAACATAATCGAAATATTAAGATATTTGTGATATTCCAAATATATTGTTAGAAATAAAATCTAATTTTCACTTTTCATTATTTTATCAAAAAATTTCTGAATTGTATTTACATTTTATCTTAATATTGATATATATTTTTAGAAATATTATCTACTTTCTTTAATCAATAACAATAAATATGATAGATTATGTCTAGCGGCAACGGTAACGGTACCAATAAATGTGACAAATTCATAATTATAAGAAAACGTGATAAACAACCATCTAAATATATTTGTAATTATGGTCATTACAATTGAACTTATTAATGAAATCTCACAATGATTACATCAATTTTCATTATGGATGGATAAACGTAACCTAAATGTAACTGGATTCTATAGAGTTCAAAAACCAAATCCGAATTCGAATAAGTGATATTATGTTTTATATGTATATATAAATGGTCTTTCATTGAAAAGAGATTTTCATCTGCCTCAATCAGTCCATCACCATCATCAAAATCACATAGGTCAGTTTTATTTTCAAACTTCTGAATTTCACCATTTTAGTCTCTTTTTTTTCGTACATTATTTTTGTATATTTCGTAAAAGTTGAAAGGTTTTATTTATTTTATGTTTTAAATCTTATTTTGGTCCCTACCTTCTGAATCTTGTTTTATTTTGATTCATAAACTTTAAAAAATATTTATTTTTATCTCTAAATTTTAAAAAAATACTTACTTTTGTCTTTGCTATTAAGATTATGTTAACTCTTTAACAGAATGGTAAAATGCCTTGTATTTTTGGATGACCGGATTGTCAAATAAGTTAGCCTAAAAAGTCTAATGTTTCAATTTTGAATTAAAGGGTAAATCAATTCTTTCATGTTGGTCATCTAAAAGTACAAAACCACCTCACATTTTTGTTGAAGAGTTAATAGAATCTTAACAACAAGGACCAAAATAAACAATTTTTAAAAGTTTAGGGACTAAAACAGAAGTTTTTTTTAAACTTTCGAACTAAAGTAGATCAAGATTCAAAGTTTGTGGACCAAAATATGATTTAAATCTTTATTTTTTTATTGATGTATTTTAAAATTTGTATAATTTTAGCCTCATTGCTAGTTTATTAATTATAGATTTTTTTTTCCAAAAACTTTTTAGGTTACAGTATTAATTTAGTTAATGTTCTTTGAAGTTTCTTTAATTTTAGTTTAATTACTTTTAAATGTCTAATTTTAGTCCATATATTTTTAAAAAATTTTAAATTTAGTCCTTACTATTTGTTTATTGTTTGATTTTTTTTAGAACCTTTTGTGACTTACTAACATTTTCACTCTCAATTTTGAAAATCTATTCACATATTATATTTTTCTTATATGAAAATTATCATTTTGATTATAAAAAAAAAACATCTCAAGGGACTAAATATAAGATTGACTAAAAATACAAAGATTAAAATTGGACATTTGTAAATATAAAGATCAAGATCGACAAACTTCAAAGTATATAGACCAAAATAATATTTTGTTACATGAAAGTTAGAATTATTATTTAACCAATTTCAATACAAAACTTCGAGGGACTAAATTGGGTATTTTAGAGGATAGTGACTAAAATTGAACTAGTCTTAAATTATAGAAAGCAAATTGATATTTTAAACTTTACTTATTTATTTAATATATATACATATACATATATATATTAATTTCTCTTTTGGTTTTTATTTTATTTTAAATTATTGTAATTTTAGGGTTTCCTTCTCTTTTCATTGTCATGTTCATACTTTTTCTTTCTGCATCTAGCTGTTGCCACAATCGTTAGTGCCCCCACCACTGTTGTGGTACTATACTCACTTTTTCCCTTCTTAAGATATTCTATCAATTATGAAAATGAAAGCAAAATGTTAATTAACCACAAAAATGAAAAAGAAAAAAAAAGACATGTGTCTCTTAACCAAAAATAATTTCTAAACTTTGAATTAAAATTATAACAAAAATTATAACGTATGTTTGAAGAATCATGTACCTAGAAAGCTGATAACACTTCATTTAACAAAATGAATTCGATTAAAGAAAATGAAAGGGCTACGAAATACCTTTCGACAACTTACTAATGAACGAACCTTGAGACTCTCCCACATCCGTGACAGTGTCTATCACTAATAGACAGTGATATTTTGTTAAATTTAAACATATTTTGAACAATTTTTCCATTTAAAACAATTATCCATTAATAAATTCAATATAATATTGATGATAAATCATGCTATTCTTTTAGCACAATTACAAACAAAGAGATGGAAGATCAAACCTCTAAATTTTAAGAAGGGAGATCATGCCAATTAGTATTGAGCCAAGCTAACTAGGGGTGTTAAAAAAACCCGATGACCCGTGCGGTTTGGGTTGGGTTATCAACTCATTTGCGTTGGGTTGGGTTCAAATAAATGAAAATTTTATAGGTTGGGTTGGTTCATGGCTTCACCTAATATAATCCAAACCAACCCGAACCAACCCGAATTTCTTATTAACTTTAAAATATATTTTTTTCTTACTTATAACACAATTATTTATACATATATTGATTTTAATTTTATTTAATTCCAATAATTTTTGAATAATTTATTCTTCAACAACTCTTAGAAGTAATTTCTTTATACTTTAGAAAGAAAATTTTCACTATTTAAATTGAAATTGAGTTGTTAATCTTAATTCAATATATGAAAATAATTAAATTAGACTTTTACATATTTATGTTTTGCTTCTTTTTATAATAAAATTTTAAATAAATGACCCGCCCAACCCAAATATTTCATGGTTGGGTTCATTTTTTAATAAAGGTTATTTGGGTTGAAAAAATTTACAACCCGAACAATTGGGTTGGGTCTAAAAAGTCTTTCAATCCACCCCTACTAGACATTATAGTCTTACTTATGGATTTTGTAGACATTTGAAAATATTGTTGCCTATATTTTGAATTTTGGAGATTTGTTTTGTTATAATAAATTTTGGATATCGTTCTTGTGGATTGTGGAATTTTATGTGTTTTTTATTGGTGATTCAAAACTTTTTTTTAAAGGGAACCGATGGAACTGAACCAACCCAACCCATTTTTTATGGGTTGGTTTGGTTTGGGTTCATAATTTAACAAGGGTTAGTTTGGGTTAGAAAAATACACAAACCGAATCATAGGGTTGGACCTAAAATATCCCTAAACCCAATCCAACCTAAACCACAAACACCTCTAAAGTTAACCATATTAATAGAGTTTTAAAATTGTTATAAAACCTTATTTTGAATACAATAGTGTATGTATTTAAAACCTTTTATTTATAGTTTATTAGCTTTATTACTTTAGTATGAACAAGGGCGATCCACCTGAGGCCAAGTGCCTCGTTCATAGATTGGTTCCTAGTAGGTACAATATTTGCTCCTTTTCTAAATGTATAACTATATACTATTTTTTTTTGTTATTAATATTCCTTAATTAGATATTACATCAATGTATTTATTTTTATATAAATATTTTATTACAAATTTAGGCTGTGTTTGGTTTAACTTTTCAAATGTTTAAATTTGATATATAAATCATTTTTAAAAAAAAACTCAAGTGTTTGATAACCACTCAAAATAGCTTTTGAAACATAAAGTTTATTTTAAACAATATTTATAAAAAAAAAATTTGAATAAAAATGAATTTTTTGATTTTTTTTTTCCTTTAGTAAATTCTAACAGGGTCTCTAAATTTTTAAAATCATGTCTAATTAACTTCAAATTTTTAAAATTTTCTTACAAATTACAAATGTCTAACATATACGTGAACTTTTAGGTTTAAGACATATTCAAAGTTTTCTAAAAACTACTGTACAAAAAATTATTTATTTTTTAATCTAATTGAGCTTTAAATTTTTGAATTGAGTAAATAATTGATAGTATATTAATTGAGCTTCAAGTATCAATTTGGTGTAATTTTATCACATATATAAGTCCTTTCTTTTCCCCCTTTTTGGATACTTTTCTTGGGATTGATTCATCTTTTGATGCTATAACCGTGCTTAATTTTGGCTGATTTCTTTTTGATACTTTATGTGCTATTAGTTAGTTTAAGACGATAAATGTCACTGAAGCTAACATCTTGAAAAATTAGTTAAGTCGGTTGGTCATTAGTGTTGCTTGTGTATGTCATTAGTGTGGGTGTTTATTGGAAACATTTAAAGCTTGTTATGACTGTTGAAAGCATCTAAAGATTGTTATGACTATTATAGTCGATTACATCTATTACATCTCAAATTCTCCATGCAAATGCCCCTTCTCTATACTTTTCTGCTGTCTAATAGCAAAAATCTTTTACTTATGGGTTATTTCTTTTGTATTTAATCGCAGACATTTTTTTTCACCAACAATTGGATACTTGAATTCAAAAGATTGTATTTTAAGTATTGTTTTCCTTCTATTAGATTGTACGAACACAGAAGGTTTGGTTTTTTTTTTTTTTCTGTTACTCTTTGCACTGTGAAGTTTTAAATGATCTTAAAGAGATGGGATGAGTTTCGATTATTCTGTTTGTTTGTGAGAAGTATGTAACTCTAACTTTACTCTTTTTATCTCTTATTGGAATTAGAATGGAAGACATATCTTTTATGTGTATAAAAGATTTGTAGTTTCAGTTGGGCAAATTTGTTTCTTCTTTCAGTTTGCTATATGGGTTTTATGGCCTGAGCTGAACTAAACTACTTCACATTTCTTTTGGATGTATAATTTTGAAGTGTTGAATATTTTGTGCCTTTTCCTTTTAGTAGTTGTAGAAGTTGCCAATTCAAGTGTGAGAGATTTTGTAAGGCGAGAAAGTTTAAGACAGTGGGGTTTTGAGCCATTTAGATCATTTGTGAGAATTTAAGAGGATTTTATCAGTAATTAGAATGTTGTGTAAGATTCAATGTTAGGGTTGATATGGTTTAAGAGTTGGAAATTTTGGACTGGCACATTATGAACTATTGCTCATTACACATTTTTCAGTCTAACTTTGATTTTCTATAAAGAAGGTTATTTCAATATATGAAGGTAAGACACTATAATGTTCACTGAAAAATTTCAGTAATCAGTCAATATGAATGTAAATTATACATTTTTTATGCATAGGTTGTATAACAAACCATTTTTCTTGTCAGTTTAATGTGTTATATGGATAATGTATTTTCTTATGTTTCTCTACTTATTAACATTTTTCCGCTCTAAAATATTAGAAGTGATCAATTTGATTTCAGTCGACTAGGTAGGTTCATGATCTGGATAAGAAAACCTATAGAGTGAACATGAATAGATATCTAGGTCTAGTGGAGAAATAGCTAGGTCTTTGAAGACTAAGGTTTTCATTTTTTTAGATACAATGACGTTGGCTTACTGAGATTCAAAGTATCATTTAGCCGCTTTGTTTGAGGGTATGGTGAAAGCGACACCTAGCCACATTTTAAAACATAGTCAAAATGATACTTTGGCACGGGTAAGAGTGACACTTATACACTTATTATTGTTTTGAGAGTCAAATTGTTATTTAAATGATCTCTGATTGGCTTGTTGACATTTGAATAGTGATTTAGTTGAAGTAAGACTTTCTAAATGTTGTGAATTTGTGTTGGTTATAAGACATCTCCCTCCCTCCTCCAAATGATTTTTTTATGTTTATGCTTTATTGGGTTGGTTTTATTTAAGTGATCTCTTGTCAGCTTGTTGGCATTTGAGTAGTGATTTATTGAAGTAGGAGTTTCTAAATGTTGTGAATTTGTGTTGGTTATAAGACATCTCTCTCCCCAAATGGCTTATTGGCTTCTTGGCATTTGAATGGTTTTACTATGATTTTTTGTTAGGAGCGTATTGAACAAAATCATGTGGGAACGTCTCCTTCGAGTAGTATAATTGACGATGCAATTAGTAGAGTTTTCAATCTCGATCATGGCCATGTACGAGACATACATCTACTGTTGCAAGACCAATGGATAAAGTCAAACTATGTAAGTAAATGTATTTACTACTTTGTGAATTAAGTATTTATTTAGTTCATTAGCTAATCTATTGTTAGAGTTAGATCATGATGATTTATGAAATCTAGTTTATTTTATTTTTTATTAAGTGATTGATATGACGAGAAACATCAGAGTTATATTTTTTTGTGGGAGAATTTTGGTATCGCTATAATCTAAACACCTCTTTTGATTGTATCAACTTTTTGGAATTATATATATAATCATTTTATTTGGATAAAGAATTTACAACTTGTTCTAATAGGTCATAACTTTGTTGGAACATACTTTTGATGACTATATCAAACCTTTTGGATGAATATAGTGTTTTAATTCTTTTGTATGTTATAAATTTGAAGATTTTGGTTTAAAGTTATGATTATAAATTTGGATGAAATGTGAACTACATCTTTCTTCGTCTAAACAATAATATGGGCAAGCGACTTCTATAATTATATATTTATAATTAATTCTCCAATAATATTCGCGAAACTAATTGTAAAATCTAAAAAATGTTATTAATAAGTGCTATTAAGGATCAATTATAGCATTGTTTTTACTATTAAAAAAATGCTATAGAAAGTTTATTAAAATTAAATTTAGTGCTTGAAGATGGGGTATTTATAGCTTTTTTCCATTATGATGAAAATGTTAATAAAATTAAGGGACTTTCAATAGCGTGTCTAATATTGCTATAGAATGTCTTTTATAATATATATATTTTTTTTATTTTTATGAAATGTTTTATGATGCTTTTTCCAATACAATAAACGTTTCCATAACATTGAATTAAAGCTATCATATGCCAACTTTCTACAATGATATTAATAACTGTACAAAAACGTTATGGAAAGTCGAGAATTTTTAATAACATCGGCTAGGACAACATTTATAAAATGTTATGAAAACTCTTTTATAGCATTTTTACAATGTTATTAAAAGTACTACAGAAACATTTTGATCGCAGTTATTATAGTGTTGGAAAAGCGCTATCAAAATGTTTTAATAACGTTTGTTTTTAGCGTTGGACAAACACTATTGAAAAGTTTTGATAGCGCTTTAGTAATGCTATAAAATACGCTATCAAAATGTTTCAATATCGTTTTTTCTCATGTTATGAAAAATTTTTATAGCATCATATGTGCGCTATCAAAATAAACTTTTTGCAGCATTTTTATAGCATTGAAAACACACTATGGGAAGTAATGGACTTTCAATAATATGGACTACGACAACGTTTCGAAAACACTATGGAAAGTCTAGGATAGTGTTTTTTTAATGCTATTGTAAGTGATATTTCTTGTAGTGTGACCCACTACTGGGTCCTTTAGGTGAACTTGTTAACTTTTCTATCTAGGTATAGGTGTACAAATTATAGCATGGGCATGCATAGTAGTGAACCCGAAGGCCTTCCCCGCCTCGTTTAGTCTCTATTTATTTATTTAGTATAGTAATTTAATGTTATGTTGTTATTATTATTATTATTACATAAACATTACATTTAAATTTCAAGTTTGATTGTTTATTGGTCAAGATAATAAATATGTTTAAACTAAATATTTACATTTAAATTATATATGTGAATAATTTGATTTATATTTATTTCTTTCTACTAAAAAAGTTGATTAATTTTTTTAGACCAAAATTTGAGTAATTTATCTTTAATTGAAATTGTCATGTAAAACTAACTATAATAAACAATTTAATGATAGAGTTAATTGTTTATTTATAATTTTCCCATATTAGTGATTTAAATTAATTATTTCTTTTTTTTAAAAAAAAAAAACTAACAGGGGAAAATTCCTTGCAGGGAACCCGATCCCTGCGAATTCTTGCGGGAAATCCCCACCCGAACTCCGTGGGAAATTTCATGGGGGTGGAGAATGAAATGAGGTGAGGGGATGGGGACGGGGATGACATCCCTGACCTTGCCCCACCTCGTGGACAACTCTACCCACAAATCATGGTAATAGTGGTGTTCCTGAAGGAACACAAATCATAGCAATCATGGTGATCTCAAAGGAACATAAATCATGACAGTCATGGTGATCCCGAAGGAACACAAATCATGACAGTCGTGGTGATCCCGAAGGAGCACAAACCATGGTATTCATGGTGATCCTAGAGGAATACAAATCATGGAAATAGTGGTTATCCCATAGGGACATGGAGTCAGTCATAAATGGTGAACCTGAAGATTCATAAGCATAAGATGTACATAGCCTGATAGGAAAGCTAACAACCACCATCTATGGCATGCATCAAACAACCAATAAGCCTCATATCTTAAATCATAATCATATTATCTTAGCCAATATATCCAGCATACAAAATGCAAATATAAGATCTCGTGTCATCTTCATATCAATATAGCCCATAGGCTTCCAGCACATCCAAAACAGATCATACATCAATGAAACATAGCAGTCAACCCAATACATTTAGAAGCATGCTTTCATAGTAGGTATTCATTCCTAACATTGATAACTTAGGTAGGGCGTTCGAGGATGAACCAGTAGTAAGACACTTACCTCAATATTAGGCCAATTAACAAGCAGTTAAACCTTCCTCTTAGTTTAGAAAATTCTTGAATCAACCCTAGCCAAGAACTAAAATTAAATTAAATCCTAAAGCCATTTCTCAATCTAATCCCTCCAAATGCTCACCCAACAAGTGCTTTAACCAGAAACCACCTCGAAACTTCAAAATTAATCCAACCCAACCGACAAACCTCCAAAACCAACTTTTAACTGCTAGATAGCAACATAAGAATTCCAAATCTAGCCTCCAAACCAAAATTAAATCAATAATTAGACCAATAATCAATAGGTATCCAATAATTAGCAGTAGAAACCCAGACTCACCAAAATTCTTGCCGGAAATGAACTTGAACCAAGTGGATAACACCTAACTTCCTTTCAAAAACTCCAATCCAAACATCAAGATAAAAAAAAATATAGGTCAAACACTAATTAGGTATTCAAGAACCAACCAAGAACAAACCAAAATGGTTGAAAACTTACTCCAAACGACAGACCTAGTGACGAAAACAACCAACGACGACTGGGCAATGCTTGTCAGAATCCATAGAGGCGATGATGGCCGATGGATTGGGCGGTGACCCACACCTTTAGAGCTGGTGTACGCGTGACTACTGTGGGTGGGAACGCGGTTGCAGACAATCGGTTGGGAGGGATTGACCAACAACTGCAACGACGTGCAATGGCTGACTAATGAGAAGCACTTGAAAAGTGCTTTATTTTCTCTAAATTTAAGAACATTTTTTTTTTTATTAATGTTGATATGTTTGCTAGCGGTTTTCAATTAATTATGAAGAAAATAAGTTTTGAAATCCAAAAGAACTAAACCGAGCCAAAATAAGAAGAAAATAGAAAAAAAAAAAAGTGAAAAATAGAGCAACATCGAGCATAGCACCACGACGCTACCCTCAACACATTTTCCCAAGAGCTACTTATTTGGGGCAGGTCGAGAGCACCACGATACTATAAGTAGCACTACGTAAGAAGCGCAGAAGCATTAGGGGAGCATTGCGGCACGATGCTCGAGGGCTGCCTTTCATGACGGACAACATCGTTCCATGACGGACAGCACCGTGGTGCCAGTTTTTCTTAATTGAAAGATCTGCATTTTTGGAAAGTTTTTGGGTAGCAAGTTTAGGAAATTTTATAAATAGGGACGTGAACTGTAGCCCTAAACATGAAATCAGAGAGCTTCAAAGTGTGAGTTTGCTAGAGAAAAGAGTTGAGAGAAAAGTTGGAGTTGTTCGGGTTGATGCTCTAAACTCTGGTTGGGTCCTATATTTTGTAAATACTTATATTGAACAAACGCTTGTTATGTAATAATATGAGATATTTTATTTATTTTTGTCTATGAAGCATGAGATGTTTTATTTTCATTTACCATAAAAATCTTAGTGTTTTAATATGTCCATAGCGTAGAGCTCTGAACAACAATTCCCACACCTCTTGAATCACTCAAATCGGAGCTCAAACGAAGACGATATTATCGAAACAAGTCTATAGAGAAAATATCGTGGTGGATGACGTGGCATGACCAGACCATTTGTATGTAGACATGTGGTAGCATATTGGTTAAATGGTGGATCATTAAGAGATTAACATATGATGAACTTTTGATTTAAAATAAAAAAATGAAATTTAAAAGGAAAATAAATTTAATATTATTTTATGTTTGTGTCTAACGGGTAGTTTTTTATACATGCTATGTCTTTTATTTTTGGATTGACTTTAGAAAAAAAGTTTAATTAAACCCTATTCACCCCCCTCTAGGGATGCCATATCGATCCAACAGTTTAATCCTGATCATTCATGTGGAGAAATGCGAGTAGGGTGTCCTATACAAAAAATTTTGCATAAGACCGGACCACGAAGTATTTAGTCTCGTTATATAATGTTGTTCATGACAAATACTTCACTTCACTAGGATGACTACAGGTAACATGACCTTAATCCTGAGTGAGTTGGGAACTCTTGTTTTTTAGGGTGGTCCTTTGATTTGCATGGGTGCGAGTGGCCAGATCGTCGGCTCAAACCTACCACTTTGAGGATTCGTTTGATTAGGGAGTTGGGAACTCAGCTATATAAGATGGAATTCAGTCCTTCCCCGAAGTAGGGGTAAGTATATAGATTGTTCCCTTAAGGGTTGATACTAGGGCTTGAACGATGTGGCGCCACACATCTTCTCAAGCCTCGAGAGGTTCCACTCATAGTAGTACTATGATGTATTGTTCATTAGAGGGATCAGTGGTACTTAAGAAGTTAGATGTAACTATAGGGGCAAAATGGTAAATTTCCCAGCTGTACTTACGAGCATCTGTGAAGGGCTATCGTGTTATTGACTGGTTATATCCGATAGATACAGAAATACATCTGTAGTGAGAAGAGTGCGACTATTGGTCTTTAGTGGTGTGCCCGACGATTAACAGATGGTGGATCTTGTGACTAAAGAGTTTAGTCAACTATTCACGTACCGTTGGAGCTTCAAGCTACAGGCCCATAAGGTCCCCTTGGTAGCTCAATGGATACAAGTTGAGAATCAGTTTTTGGGTCAGTTTGAAGTGTTCAAATTGACAAGAAGTATTTGATTATATATGATATGATTAAATTGGTTCAATTATATATCACATAGTTGACATGATGTATGAGATACATTAATTAGAGGAACATGATGTAAATATGATTTATATCAAGTAAAGGAGAAAAGAACTATTGTTTAAATGTTACATATGATGTGATATTAAAAATATAGGTGTTGGGGTTGATGCCCTAAAGTCTCGTGTCCTGTAGTTTGTAAATTGTTTGTATGAACGCTTGTGTTGTATAATATATGATATTTACTTCACATCTTGATTTTGCTTAGTTATATGTTTTATTTGCTTTACCACAAACCAATAAACATAAAATCCTTAGTTATCTGTATGTAACTTAAGCATGTATGTGGTGACATAAAAGTGGATCATGTCTTGTGTGATAACCAAAATAGTTTGTAGTATATGGATATAGGAGGGAAACCTTATCTTGGTAACGCTATGGATGCGACCCGCTTTGTGGAATGGTCACAAGTGTTGTGACTTGTCATAGATGGTCCAATCCTGATCATTCGTGTACGAGACATGCGAGCGGGGGCGTCCTATACAAAGAGTTTGTATAAGACCTGACCACGAAGTGTTAACGTCTCATTATATAACACCGTTCATGACAGAGACTTTACTTCACTAGGATGACCATAGGTAACATGACTTCAATCCTGAGTAAGTTTGGAACTCCTGCCATTGAGGGTGGTCCTTTGATTTGTATAGGTATGAATGGCCAGGTCGCCGATTCAAACCTACCATTTTGGGGATTCGTCTGATTTGGAAGTTAGGAACTCAGCTACATAAGATGAAATTCACTCATTCTTTGAAGTAAGGGTAAGTAGATAGATAGCTCCCTTAAGGGCTTATTCCAAGGCTTGAACGATGTGGTGCCATACACCTTCTCTTGGCCTGAGAGGTGTTCACACATAGTTGGACTATGCTGTATTGTTCATTAGAGGAATCAGTGGTACTTAAGGAGTGAGATGTAACTACAGAGGCAAAATAGTAAATTGGCCCGTTGTACTTACGAGCATCTGTGAAAGATCATCATACTCATGATTGGTTATATCCGATGGATACATAAATATATCTGTGGTAAGAAGAGTTCAGTTGTTGGTCTTTAGTGGAATGCCGTCAGTTAACGGATGGTGGATCTCGTGGCTAAAGAGTTTAGTCAGCTATTCACCTACCATTGGAGCTTCAAGCCACAGGTCCATTAGGTCCCCTAGGTAGCTTGGACAAAGTCGAGAATCAGTGTTTGTGTCAGTTTGAAATGTTCAAATTGACAAGAGGGAGTTTGATTACATATGATATAATTGAACTGGTTAATTATATATGATATAATTGGCTAAATATATGAGATATATTATTTTAGAGGAAATTAGATAAAAATACAATTTATACCAAGTGGAGGAGAAATTACTAAAGTAGAATATATAATATCAAACTATAGGGTAAGAATATAATGTGATTATATTCATTTATTTTTAAGTTGGTTAATTATGAGATAATTGACCGAAATATTCTCCTCAATCGTGCGTTAGTGGGAGCAGCCACATTCGGTTATGGTAACCGATGAATAAAATGAAATTTTGTTTCATTTGGCAAAAAAGTTCGAAAATTCGCAATCGGTGTGAAAACGTAAACGATTGCCTAGCTTGAGAGCTTATATGATAGAGTCTCGTCGTCTAAACGATCGCACGCCTTTTCTAAACGATCGTAGCTTTCCTAAACGATCGCATAGCGTGCCGCATTTTCTAAATGATCCTACACCTTTTATTAAACGATCGCTTAGTAAAACTTATCGGATCGTGTAGCTTTGTCTAAACGATAAGCATTCTGCTATACGTTAACTCTTTCTCTCTCACTTGCTTATCGTCTACACGATCTGCCTTTCCTTCTACCTCTACTAAATTCACCAAAGACCACGTTTTGGATTCTCACTCCGAGAATACCAAGGGCTCCAATTGGTGGTGTCGTCCCCGCTTCTTATTTGTTTGTGTTTCTGCCGTAGTCGACTGATTTGTTGGGCGATAGAGTTCGTGTAGAGGTTCTTCTGCTGATTTGAGTTTGATTTTGAAGAGAGTCTTCAACTAGTATGAGAACTCTTTCCCTTGTATTTTATTTATAAAAGCATGTCATTAATTAATGTTAATTTGCATAACTATCTGTAAGAATGTATGTGTTGTATTTCGATCATAATGAAATCGGAAAGATCCGAACGTATGATAAGTTAGGTTATAAATATAATATGATAAGTTAGGTTATAAATATAATATGATAAGTTAGTTATTATATTTATTTATATTTAAAGCAATTATGAGATAATTGGTAGTGGTTTTTCTTTAACTGTGCGTGAATGTGGGAGGTTTTATTCAGTTTTCATAATTGAAGGATAAAATGACAAATGTTTTCATTTTGGCTGAATCGCATCATTTGAGTATACTGCCTATCGTTTAGTTCACGAGAGACTACACGACAGCTTTAAGTGTTTGTCTAAACGATCGTGTACACGCACATTTGTCTAAAGATCATGTAATCTTTTACTAAGAAATCACGTGCCTGAGTGATATTCTCTAAACAATCATGTAAACGATCAAGCTATTTTTCCTAACGATCTTGTACCTGCTGTCTTTTATTAAACGGTCAAGCACAAAGTCTATTCGATAGACTTTATACTCTCTCACTTGCTTGGTTGTTGAGTTTGATTGTAGTTTCCTCCTTCCCTCTACCAAATCCAACAGAGCCCACACCTCCTGTATTCTCACTCCAAGAATACCAAGGTCACTGAGTGGTGGTGTCCAAAAGGTTTACTTGTTCGTGGAGAAAGTTGTTCGTGATTGACCAGACGATCCACTAGACGATTAGGTTGACGTTCTAAGGGACAGCGAGAGGTGCTGGTCCAAGACTCTACGGGAGCGAGAGAAAGTTAGAAGAAGAGTTCTTCAAAATGTATGTCTCTCATCCCTTTGTATTTATTCATGAAAGCATGTTGTAATTTGTTAGAAGATGCATAACTAGTTTGTATGTTTGTGAATGTTTGTAATTCTGTCACAATGAATTTGGAACGATCTTGCTTCCACTCATAGATTCTCTTTGATAAGAGTTCCTTCAATTGGTATCAGAGCTGGGTTCTGATATTCCAAATCCATTGATGTATAGAATAACATTTACATTCTTGGTGGATAAAGCATGTCTGCATTCTATTTAAGTGTTAAATGAGTTAGTGGATGTGGATTAATGAAGTTTCTGGGACAGTTGCCTCTGGTTCTTGAATTCTTTTACATTCAAAGTTAATTGTAAGGGTCCCTGTGTTTTTGGGCCTATTAACTTGCTATTAAGTCTGTAAATTCAAAGTGTTTGAGTCAGTGTGAGTCGCTCGTGATAAAGCTTCAAAGGAAAGAGTTACGTATTACTTCGAGGAAGAAGAAGACCAAACGTTGGTCAGATTGTGTAAACGATGGGGGCAAACGATCGTAGAGTATGTGATACTCAATAGCAAGGTAGACGCGTGCGCACTAAATGATCGTGTAGCTCAACAAGCTTCATTGCTTAGGTACTGACTACACGATTGTGTAGTAAAAGTTACTTAAGCGCTTGCTCTATGATCGTCTAGACGATCGTGCTTCACAGCAACGTTGTCGTCTAAATGATCGTTTAGACTTGCACGTTTAATATTAGTGTGCTAAACAATCGATATCCTCATGTTTCATCGCATTGTAAATGGTACTCGATCGTAGTTAAACGATCATGATTACTCACCTGCTTTACTAAAGGATCAGAGAGGCTTTGCCCGAGCGGTTTAAGACCCAATTCGCTTGTGACCCAGAATTTTAATTTCAAGTTTTGAGGCTAATCATCCCGGTCCATTAGTCTTTGGTGAATGTACATAAGATGTATGTTATATTATATGTCATATGGTATGCCATATAGTTGAAATCCCACCTTAGGTTATGTATTGGTCATGCATCATCTCTATATTGTAAGTATTATGATATAGTAGTTTTCATGATTTAAATTACATAAGTGCATACTCATGCAACATATAATATAAGAGTTATATTTATGCATGCATTAAGCACAGACATGCATCATCTCTATATTATAAGTGTTATAGTAGAAGGGTGTATGGAAGCATGTTTGCTTAGTTCATTACCATATATAGTAATGAATGGACATTGCATGAAGCATAACACATAGGTTAAATTTATAAGAGTTATAAATACCCAGTTGTGCATAGCAATGGGAATGGTTTTGGTTGTTTCTTTTATAAGTGTTATAAGGAAAATTAGATCTAAAGTCAATAAGAAAGACATGCATGCGAACTTAGGCTTGAATCATAGTTTTAAAAGAGTTTTAAAACTTGGTGGATATAGACCTAAGATCTCAGTTCTAATGAGATTAGCAACCTAAGGTTTAATAGGATTAAATTGACTAACAAAAGATTAAATATGTAGCAAATCTATCTATAAGGGATCTTTTGTCTAAGGCAGATTTTGTCTAAGCTAGGGTACTTAAGCTGATGGAAACAAAACATCCCTACCTGGGAACCTACCTGGAAAGGTGAATTAGATAGATTTGATGCATGCATGCAAATTTGAGGATAGTCCGTTAAATAGTTTAATGGGACTTGACTTGAACTTGTCTAATTTAAAAGACAAGAGTTGTTTTTAAGCAAATTAAACTGAGTTAGATAAAATCAGTAGCCGAACAGTCTAAGTTAATGAACCCCTAGGTAGAACATTCAGCGAAATGTACTTGGGGTATATGATATTTCATTTAAACCTCTTCGCGTTTCTCCCTTTATGTTCACACTGTGAGATCTACCCTCGGCCTCAAGGCACCCTAGGAGTGTCCCCCTAAAGGATGGTGTTTGGGTAGGTCAATACCAAGGTGTGAATGGAGAGAATATTCATAGTAAGTGGGAGCGGGGGACGTGTGACAACATATCCCATGACCTCTCTCATTAGGTTGGATAACGTTTCTATGCATCTCCTTGAGGCACCCTGGGAGTGTCCCCCTATAGGATAGTAGTTTTTCATAACTCTTTATCTGATCTCTTGTATAGGATAAGGTCGCTTTAGTCTCTTATTCTAATATGATTTTTCCTTATGGTAGGCGTATTAGGGCGGGACTCCAGGGCCAAAAATGAGGGGTTACACTTACATGGAATTGTTAAAGGTTAACATTTCTGGACCTAAAAAAGGTGACTGTTAGAGCCAGTTACAAGATTTGTTTTTGGCTAAAGTGTTTCATCCCAGTGAAGGGGCATCTATCACCCTACCGGTGACTTTTGTCCTTCCTTGCTAGGGAATCATTGCGAAATAGATGTCTTTTCACTTAGAGCACATGGAAACTATTTTTCTAAAACTAAAATTGATGTTAAAAGTGGTATTGCATGGACTCATTAAGTTTTTTTCAGTAGCGTAATGGCTACAACCACTAGCTCTATTAAGCGTCGATAAATTGATTGGCGAGAACTACGCTAGTTGGGAACTTAAATCACTACTATTTTAATCATCGATGACCTGACGTCCTTAAAAAGGAGTGTCCTCGTATTCCACCTCAGAATGCCACTCGAAATGTTTGAGAGGCTTATGAGCATTGGATATGGGCGAACCAGAAGGCCTGAGCTTACATCTTGGCTAGTCTGAATGATGTTTTGGCCAAGAAGCATGAGCCTATGGTCGCGCGTGAGATCATGGAGTCCCTGCAGGGAATGCTCGGACAACCGTCTGGACAGCTTAAGCATGAAGCTCTGAAATTCATCTTCAACTCCAAAATGGAGGAAGACACATCTGTGCGTGAACACGTTCTAAACATGATGGTCCACTTCAATGTAGCAGAGATGAATGGGACGCGTATAGATGAGGGCAACCAAATTAGCATAATTCTACACTCGTTGCTAGATAGCCTCTTGCACTTTGTTAGTAATGCGATACTGAACAAAGTGGACTATACCCATACAACTATCTTCAACGAGTTGCAGACATTCCAATCCTTGCTGAAAAGTAAGAGAAGAAGGTTGGTGAGGCAAATGTTGCTTCATCATTAAATAAGTTTCATAAAGGTTCGACCTCAGGAACAAAGTCTGCACCTTCTACTTCTAACACTTCTAAGTGGAAGAAGAAGAAGGGTGGTAAGGGGAAGGGAAGGTGATGCGTTAGTTTATAAAGTAAAAATATGGAATGAGATGCGATGATGGAAATGTGTTGGGAAAACAATATGCGGTGGTAATTTCTCAGAAGACTTTGCAGTAACCGAATAAATCAATAGTTGTTTGGGTTGTTGTTTACGGTAATAAAATAAATAAATGCGACGAATTTGAGAAAAGGTTGATTATACGGTAGATACACTGAGTATGCTGAGGAATGGGTTGAGAAGGTCTTTAACTAGTGTTACCTGGGAATGCGTTAGACTATGCGATCATGCTACACTTATGCAACAACAAATCATTTTCCAATGCAAATGCGGTGCTCCTAAGTCTAGAACACATGTGTTGAATGCAAAAGTGTCCATAGAGCTTATTTCTAAGTCTCTACTCTTTTTCTTTGCGCTGATGCAAGATACACACAATGACAAGGTGACCGCACACAATCATATCCTATCTCTAGGATGCATGCGATGCGTTAATAGCAAATAGTGCTTATTCCTAAGCTCTTATCTCTTGATTATACGTTCTAATCTGACTCTCCCGAGCTTAGATTCTAACTTGACTTTTTCAAGCCTAGATCCTGTCCTTAGACTACCCTCTCAAGTATCTCTAATGGACGAATGAAGCATACATAATACAAGATAATCGCATAGAATGAAGATCCCCAGTTATGCTAGCTAAGTGCTTCTCAACCTATTCGACAGATTTAGCTACTCATGCGTAATAACTAGAGAGTGAACAGATATAGAGAAGTAAATTCCATTTCTATAGATGAGTTTGAGTACAAAATAACAATGGAAGATAAGGATAGAGAGTCTAGTAGCAATCCTTTGCTTCCTAAAACTTTTACACTGTCAACTCTATTCGGTTCAAAAGATATTCCTGCTTCCGTAGGAGCTGACCCCCTCTCTGATCATGAAGCTTCTGACACTCTCCCAAGTTCACCGGAACGATCTATCGACACAATCTTTCCTCTCTCGATTCCGCCTTAAAATAAAAGAAAATCTAAGAGAAAAGCTAATCTAACCATGGAGAAAATTATCTAAGTATCCAAACTTGCTGAACCCCTTTTCTGAAGGTTGCCTTCGGTATTTATAGAGCTTCGGGGTGAAAGGCGACTTCTCTCTTATGATTACACAGATGAGATGGCTTTAATTCCCTGACTGATGCGTTGAATATTTGTCACCAAAAATCTGAGTGTACTTGTTATTGTTAGTGGCTTGTCAACTTAATTCGGATTCGACCGTTATCAGCTTTCTGTCCCATCGTGATTAATTATGCTTTTCACCCAGATGCGCCTACCAAGTTGCGCCGCCTCTATGCGACAATCCTTCTTGAGCAAATGTTTGTGAGCACAAATCACCATAAAGCCTTACGGTAATGCTTCGCTCGACCATTGATTTCTTATGTTCGCGCTTTCTGCCTTGCGTTAACGCATATTCTGTATAAAAATACAAAAGTTAACTGATTCTATGCGATGGACACATGCGACCGCAATGTCATGAACTTAATGCTTTTTGGACGCTATCTAACATATTTCATCAACGTAAACCTTCATTGTTTAATAACTTAGCACTGTAATAACGTGCATTTCTACCCATTATCAGAAAGCACCTAATAACCCACAGCCTGTCGCCCAGCGGAGTAGGCGACTAGCGCTGGTTGACAAAGGAAAGTGTTTCCATTACAACCAAGATGGGCATTGGTAGTGGAATTGTCCTCGCTGCATTAAGGAGAAGAAGAAGGCTAAGGCAAGGTAAAACAAGGTAAATATGATTTACTAGTCTTGGAAACTTGTTTAATGGAGAATGATGATGCTGCCTGGATTATTGACTCTGGGGCCACTAATCATGTTTATTCTTCTTTTTAGGGGATTAGATCCTGGCGGCAGCTTGAGGATGAAGAGATGACGATACGAGTAGGCACCGAGCACATTGTCTCAGTTGTGACAGTGGGAGGGCTCCAGTTGACTTTACATAAGAAGTTTATCATTTAAAATGATATTTATGTAGTTCTTGAGTTAAAGCGAAACTTGATTTCTGTAAAGTGTCTGGTACATGTAAATATACTCTTCGTTTTGAATTGAATAAAATGTTTATTCATAAAGGTTATGTTGTGATTTATTCAGCAAGACTGGAAAATAATTTGTATGTGCTAAGGCCGTTAGCAACAAATTCCCTCCATAACATAGAGATGTTTAAAACTGTGTAACTCAAAATAAATGACAAAAGGTTTCCCCTAAGGAAAATGCCCAACTTTAGCACCTTCGATTTGAGCACATTAATCTCAATAGGATTGAGAGGTTGATGAAGAATAGACTTCTAAGCGAGTTAGAGGCAAAATCTTTACCTGTGTGCGAATCTTGCCTTGAAGGAAAGATGACAAAAAGACCTTTTATTGGAAAAGGTTATTGAGCCAAAGAGCCTCTAGATTTAGTTCATTCAGACCTTTACGGTTCGATGAATGTGCGAGCCAGGGGAGGCTATGAGTATTTCATCACTTTTACAGATGATTACTCTCAGTATGGGTATGTTTATTTGATGAAATGAAAGTTTGAATCCTTTGAAAAGTTCAGAAAGTTCAAAGCTAAAGGTGAAAATTCATTGGATAGATGGATTAAATACTTCGATCGGATGGGGGTGGAGAGTTTTTGGATTATGAGTTCTAGAACTAAATGATAGAACATGGAATCATTTCCAAACTCTTAGCGCCATGTAAACCTTAGCAGAATGGTGCAGCAGAGAGGAGAAACAGAACCTTGTTGGACATGGTTCGTTCATTGATGAGTTACGCTTCCTTACCAGACTCGTTTTAGGGTTTTGCAGTGGAGGCTGCACTTATATCCTCAATCGTGTTCCTTCCAAGAGTGTTGTGAGAACACCTTTGGTATTGTGCAACGGGCATCAAGCTAGTTTGCATCACTTCCGCATATGGGGTTGCCCAGCATATGTGCTTGAGGTTAATCCAAATAAATTGGAACCATGTTCGAGCTAGTGCCTTGTTGTAGGCTACCCCAAAAGTATACGAGGGGGTTACTTTTGTGATCCTATGAAAAATAGAGTGTTCATGTCGACGAACGCTACCTTCCTGAAGGAGGATCATATGAAGGAGCACAATCCACATAGTAAGTAAAGGATCTCATATCGAGAGTTCCATGAGCATGTTCAGATCGCTCCGATTTCACAATGACCAAATACAAATGATATACATTTAACACATACAGTTATGCACATAAAACAAATTATCGGCATGCTCAGAACAAAATAAATAACAGGGAAAGGGTTCCATACCAGTTGAAGACTCTCTTCGAACATCTGAACCCTAAGTAGTGGATCCCTCCAACAAATCTACCAACACCCGGTAGGAATGTCGACTGCAACAGCACGATCAACACGAACACGAACGCTGCACGGGGGACAACACCACCACTAATGAACCCCGGGTATCCTCGGAGTGAAAACCCAAAGAGTGGGCTTTAGTGAGTTTGGTAGAGGATAGAGGACAACGAGTCGTGTAGATGATAAGCAAGTGGGAGATATAATAGTGCTATCGTAAAGCGGAAATGATTATCGTATAGAAGAGCTACACGATCGAGTATGAAAGGCTGAATGATCGTTTAGGAAAAACGTATACGGTCTTTAAGAAAAATCATGAGGTATATGATCATTAAGAAAAATCATGAGGTATAAGCTCCAATGGTACGTGAATAGCTGACTAAACTCTTTAGCCACGAGATCTACCATCTGTTAACAATCAGTGATTCCACTAAAGACGACCAGCTGAAATCTTCTTACCACAGATATATTTCTGTGTCCATTGGATATAAACAATCATGAGTACGATGACCCTTCACATATGCTCGTAAGTATAGCTGGGCCAATTTACCGTTTTGCCCTTGTAGTTACATTTCACTTCTTAAGTAGCACTGATTCCTCTAATGAACAATACAACATAGTCCAACTATTTGTGAACACCTCTCGGACCAAGAGAAGGTGTGTGGCGCCATATCGTTCAAGCCCCAGAATCAGCCCTTAAGGGAGCCATCTATCTACTAACCCTTGCATTGAGGAAAGAGTGAATTCCATCTTATGTAGCTGAGTTCCCAACTCTCAAATCAGACGAATCCCCAAAATGGTAGATTTGAATCGGCGACCTGGCCGCTCGCACCTATACAAATCAAAGGATCGCCCTCAATGGCAGGAGTTCCCAACTCACTCAGGATTGAGGTCATGTTACATATGGTCATCCTAGTGAAGTGAAGTCTCTGTCATGAACGGTGTTATATAATGAGACGTTAACACTTCGTGGTCAGGTGTTATACAAACTCTTTGTATAGGATGCCCCCGCTCGCATGTCCCCAACACGAATGATCAGGATCAGACCATCTGTGACAAGTTACAACACTTGTGACCATTCCACAAAGTGGGCTGTATCCGTAGCGTTACCAGGATAAGGTTTTCTTCCTTTATCCATTTACTACAGACCATTTTGGTTATCACTCAAGACATGATCCACTTGTATGTCATCACATACATGCTTGAGTCACATACAGATAACCAGGGATTTTATGTTTATTGGTTTGTGGTAAATCAAATAAAACAATTAACTGAGCAAAACAACAAGATGTGAAGTAAATATCATATATTAACAACACAAGTGTTCGTACATACTGTTTACAAACTACAAGACTCGAGACTTTAGGGCATCAACCCCAACAATCTTCCACTTGTCCTAAAGCGAAGTGGGGTGTACCAAAAAAAACTTAGTACAAAAAAATAAACTAGGGCATAAAAGCCCAATACAAGAAAATCTCCCACTTGCCCTAGTCCAGCCATGGGTGATCCTGTAGACCCATGCTCCGTAGGTGACCCTCAAACATTGTAGCCGTGAGAGCCTTCGTAAACGGGTCAACAACATTGTGCTCTAAAGCGATTTGTGTGACGATCACATCCACTCGATGCACTATCTCGCGAATCAAATGATACTTCCGCTCTATGTGTTTTCCGCACCGGTGACTCCTTGGCTCCTTGGAGTTCGCCACTGCCCCACAACTATCACAATAGAGGGTAATGGGCCTAGACATATTTGGAACAACTTCCAAGTTTGATAATAACTTCCTGAGCCAGACGATCTTCTTAGAAGCTTCGTAAGTCGCTACGTACTTCGCCTCCATAGTGGAGTCGGCGATGCACCCCTGCTTAGTGCTTCGCCATACTATAACTCCTCCGTTAAGAGTAAACACTGCCCTGATGTGGACTTGCGAGAGTCCTTATCAGTCTAAAAGTCAGAATACGTGTATTCTGTAAGAATTAAATCCCTCGAACCATAAACGAGCATGTAGTCCCTCATTCTTCGAAGATACTTGAGGATGTTCTTCACTGCGGTCTAGTAACCCTGGCCTGGGTTAGACTGATACCTACTAACTATGCCCACAACATAGCAGATGTCTAGACGAGTACAGAGCATCACGTACATCAAACTTCCAACAGCAGACACATATGGGACTTGTCTCATCTCCTCAACCTCTTGAGGCGTCTTAGGACAAATTTCCTTAGACAAAGTGACTCCAAGCCTGAACGGTAGTAGGCCCTTCTTGGAGTCCTCCATCGAGTACTTGAGCAACATCTTGTCAATGTACGATGTCTGAGACAGTGCTAGCACTTTGTTCTTACGATCCCGGAAGATCTGTATACCTAGATCAAACTAAGCCTCTCCCAAATCTTTCATTTGGAATTGGGTCGCTAGCTAGTTCTTAACTGCAGTCAGTAGACCTACATCATTCCCAATGAGTAGGATATCGTCTACATACAACACTAAGAAGACTACTGAAGTGTTTATGATCTTCTTGTAGACACAAGGTTCATCAACGTTTTGGTCAAAGCTATACGACTTGATCGCAGTATCAAACCGTATGTTCCAAGATCGAGACGCCTGTTTCAGTCCATAAATGGACCGATTCAATTTGCAAACCTTTTGCTCTTGACCTTGGGCTATGAATCCCTTGGGCTGTACTATATAAATGGTCTCCTTAAGACTGCCATTCACAAAGGCCGTCTTGACGTCCATTTGCCATATTTTATAATTATAATAAGCTGCAATGGGCAGGAGGATGCGGATCGACTTTAACATGGCAACAGGCGAGAAAGTCTCCTCATAGTCGACTCCCTCCTCCCTCTACCTGGGTATAACCCTTTGCCACAAGTCGAGCCTTGAAGTTCTGTACCTTCCCATCAGCACCTTGTTTGCACTTGTAGATCCACTTACAATCTATAAGGCGAACCCCATCAGGCTGATATACAAGATCCCATACTGAGTTGAAGTACATCGACTCCATCTCGAGATCCATGGCCTTGACCCATTCATCCTAGTCAACATCCTCCATTTCCTTCTTATAAGACAACGGATCCTCAACGTCGCCATCTGCTACCATAGCAAGGATTTCCGTAAAACCCAGATAGCGAACGGGTGGGTTCGCAACCCTCCCACAACGTCGAGGTTCCCTCAACTCTTGAGATGGAACTGACCTACTGGATAAACTCCCATCAACAACTCTTGTTGATGTAGTAGGCTCTTCAACAACTCTCGTTGAAGTTTCAGTAGTTTCATTAGAAAGCTCACACAACACGACTTTACTTTGTGGACTGTGCTCCCTTATATGATCCTTTTCTAGGAAAGTAGCGTTTGTTGAAACAAACACTCTATTTTCCGTCGGATCATAAAAATAACCCCCTCGTGTACCTTTGAGGTAGCCTAAAAAGAGGCACAATCTCGACCGTGGTTCCAACTTCTTGGGATTAGCTTCAAGCACATGTGAAGGGCAACCCAAATGCGGAAGTGACGTAAACTAGCTTTACGCCTGTTCCACAACTCCAAAGGTGTTCTTGCAACACTCTTGGAGGGAACACAGTTGAGTATGTACACCACAGTCTCCACTGCAAAACACCAAAACAAGTCCGGTAGAGAAGTGTAACTCATCATCGAGCGAACCATGTCTAACAAGATCCTATTTCTTCATTCTGCTACACTATTCTGCTGAGGTGTACCCGACCTGAGAGTTGGGAAACGATTCCACGTTCTATCAAATAGTCCTGGAATGCCGAGTCCAAAAACTCTCCATCTCGATCTGATCAAAGTGTTTTAATCCATCTATCTAATGCATTTTCAACTTCAACCTTGAACTCTTTGAACTTTTCAAAGGATTCAAACTTTCGTTGCATAAGATAAACATACTCATACCTGGAGTAATCATCAGTAAAACTGATAAAATACTTATATTCACCTCGGGCTCGCACATTTATAGGACTACAAAGGTCAGAATGTACTAACTCAAGAGGCTCCTTGGCTCTAGAACCTTTTCTAGTAAAAAGTTGTTTAGTCATTTTACCCTCAAGGCAAGATTCACACACTGGTAAAGAATTTTCTTCTAACTCACTTAGAAGTCCATTCTTCACCAATCTCTCAATCTTATTGAGATTGATGTGCCCTAAACGTAGATACCAAAGATGGGCATTTTCTTTTGGAGAAATTCGTCGACGTTTTGTTTAAGTTACGGAAGTTCTGAACATTTCAGTATTATGGAGGGAATTAATGGCTAACGGCCTTAGCACATATAAATTCGATTCTAGATTTGCCGTGCAAATAAAAACACCATCTTTATAAATAAACGCTTTATTCAAATAAAAAGAAATAGTGTATTTACATTGCAATAAAAACTTTACAGAAATTAGGTTCCTTTTTAGTTCAGGAACAATATATACATCATTTAAAATAGGAAACCTATTCTATAAAGCTAACTGGAGTCCTCCCACTGCCACAGCTGAGACGACGTGTCTGGTGCCTACTTGCATCGTCATCTCACCAGCCTCCAGCTGTCACCAATATCTAATCCCCTGAAAAGAAGAACAAACATGGTTAGTGGTGCCTGAATCAATAATCCAGGCAGAATCATTATTCTCCACTAAACAAGTTTCAAGCACAAGTAAATCATATTTACCTTTGTCGGCCTTGGCCTTGGCCTTGGCTTCTCTTTTAGATACTGAGAACAATTCCTCTTCAAGTGTCCATCTTGGTTGCAATGGAAATACTTTCCCTTAGCAACTTGTGGACGCCTCCTTGGGGCGACAGGCGGTGGGTTAGTAGGTGCCTTCCATTTTCCCTTACCACCCTTATTCTTCTTCCCCTTTGCAGAGTTAGAAGAGGAAGGTGCAAACTTCGTTCCTGAGGTTGAACCTCTATGGAACGTCCTGGAGGATGAAGCAACATTTGCTTCACCCTTCTGCCTCTCCTTACCTTTCAGTGAAGATTGGTATGTCTGCAACTTGTTGAGGACAGTTGTAAGGTTATACTTTACTTTGTTAAGAATCACATTACTAACAAAGTGCAGGAAGCTCTTCGACAAAGAATACAGGATTATGCTAACTTGGTTGTTTTCATCGATGGTAGATCCCTTCAACTCAACCACATTGAAGTGGACCATCATGTTTAGCACATGTTCATGAAGAGAGGTGCTTTCTTATATGTTGGAGTTGAATATGTATTTAAGAGCCTCATGCATAAGCTGTTTAGACGGTTGTCCAAACATCCCCCGCAGGGACTCTATGATCTCACACGTTGAGACCATAGGCTCATGTTTCTTGGCCAAGTCTTCAGAAAGACTTGCCAAGATGTAGGCTCGGGCCTTCTCATTCACCCTTTTCCATCACTCGTATGCCTCCCAAATATTTCGAGCGGCATTTGGAGCTGGAATAGAAGGACGAGCCTCCGTGAGAGCGAACATGAGATCCTCGATGATTAGGATCGTCGTGATCATGTGTTTCCATGTTGAAAAATTATCGCCAGTTAGTTTTTCAGCGCTTAACAACGATAAGGCTGTTGCCATTTGAAAAAGTTTCTGAAAATATGAAAACTTTATTAGATTTTGTTAAACCACTTTTAAACTAATCAGTTTTGCAAAACAGTTTCAAGTACCCTAAGTTATAGACTTCTATTTTGCAATGATGCCCAGTGAGTCAGGACAAACGCCACCGGTGGGGTGATTAGTTGTCCCTTCGCTGGGATGAGACATTCTCAACCATTAGGCAGAACCAACTCTTGGAACTGAACCTAACAATTACCATTTTTCGGTCCAGAATCGTTAACCTTTAACTATTCCGCATAAGTGTAACCCCTCGTTTTCGGTACCAGAGTCCCGCCCTAATGCACTTACTATAGGAAAAAGACAGATTAGGACAAGAGACTAAGTTACCTTATCCTCTTACAGAAGATCAAATAAAGAAACGTGCAAAACTACCATTCTTTAGGGGGACACTCTCAGGGTGCCTCGAGGCGATGCGCAGTAACTTTATTCAATCTAACGAGGGAGACAGAGGGATATGCTGTCACACTTTCCGCTCCTACTTACTATGAACATTCTCTCCATCCACCTTGATATTGACCTACCCAAACACCATCCGTGGGGGGACACGCCAAAGGTACCGCAAGGCCGAGGATAGATCTCACGGTGTGGACTTTAGAAGAAAAGTGAAAAGTTTAAGTGAAACATCTTATGCCTCAAGTACCTTCCACTGAATTTTCTACCTAGGGATTCATTAACTTAGGCAATCCGGCTATTGATTTTAGTCTAAGTCATCTTTTTAAATTGTGCTAATAAATAACGTTTGTCTATGAAATATAAACAAGTTCAAGTAGTCACATTTAAACACTTTAATGGACTGTTCTTAACTTGCATGTATGCATCAAATCTATCTAATTCACCTTTCCAGGTAAGTTCCTAGGTAGGAGTGTTATGTTTCCGTCAACTTAAATACCCCAACCTAGATAGAACCCGCCTTAGACAAAAGGTCCCTTATAGATAGATTTGCTACACTTTAACCTTTTATTAGCCAATTTAATCATATTAAACTGATTAAAAGATTAAAGCTTTAGGGCTGCTAATCATATTGGAACCATGATCTTAGGTCTATGTGATCCAAGTTTTAAACATTTTAAAATCTTGTATTAAACCTAAGTGAGCATGCATGTCTTTCTTATTTCTTTTAGCTCTAATTTCTCTTTAACTCTTAAAAAGAAACAACTAAAACCATTGCGCATAACAAGGCGTTTATAGCATTTATAAAGTAACCTATATGTCATGCTTCATGTAATGTCCGGTCATTACTATATATAACTTTTATATAACGCGTAACAACTAAGCAAACATTCTATCATTCATCCTTATACTATAACAATTATAATATAAAGATGATGCATGTCAATGCTTTTTATGCATGTATAAATATAACTCTTATATTATATGATGCATGAGCATGCTCTTATATAATTAAAATCATGCTTTTCTAAATTATAACAATTACAATAAACAGATGATGCATGACCATTACATAATCTAAGGTGGGATTTACTATATGTGCACACCATATGACATATTAAACATACATCGCATGTACTAAACAAAGTATTAATGGACCGGGATGAGCCTTTTAACCAAAAACCGGAATGAAAAACCCTATCTATTACATTTTTCATCGAGCAAACCAGTTCACAGGCTAATCGGGTCTTGAACTGCTTGGAGTTTTTCATCGTGTAGCAAACTTCAGCAGGTAGATGATCGTTCAGCGCGCACTAGACAATAGAAGCATAAGAAAACGATCGCGTAAATGACGAGGAGGCTGCGAAGCCTGACCGTCCATGCGATCGTGTAGCGCGATGGCAGGTAAACGATTTACCTTGAGTTACTAAGCGATCGTTTAGTCAGTTACTAAGCGATGAAGCTTGCTGACCTAAATGATTGTCTAGCGCGCGCACTTTAAAAGGTACGCGAGCGTCTCATCGTCTAACTGATGCATGCAACTTGGTAAACAATTTAACTTGCAATGATAAGCGATCGTTTATTCAGTTACTCAGCGATGAAACTTGCTGACCTAAACGATCGTCTAGCGAGGGCTCGTATTAAACGATACTCAGGGATCGTGTACCCGATCATCAACCCGATTCGACCAACTATTGATCGCATTCCCCATCGTTTAACCGATGTGTTCATCTGCTATCGCCTACTTCTTCATCTTTACGATGCGATGGACAGCGATCACGTAGAACTTCTTCTGCACGATGCGATCAACCCTAGATCCTTTCCTTCCTTGAAGAGCCGCAACCTTTGCCCAGAACTTCGACGAATGACTCAAAACTTCAAAACAACTTTGAATACAGACTCGATAACGATTATTAATGCCCAAAAACGTAGAGGCCTTTACAAACAACCACAAATGTAAAAGGATTTCAACAAACCGAGGCTATTCATCCCGAAAACATCCATTAATGCGGCACAACCACAATAGCGTAGAAATGCACCCACCATGAATGTATATGTTATTTCATTGCAACAAATGAAATCGGAGTATCAGAAACCTAGCTCTGATACCAATTGAAGGATCTCATACCGAGAGTTCCATGAGCATGTTTAGATCGCTCCGATTTCACAGTGACTGAAATACAAATGATATACATTTAACACATACAGTTATGCACATAAAACTAATTATAGGCATGCTCATAACAATATAAATAACAGGAAAAGGGTTCCATACCAGTTGAAGACTCTCTTCGAACTTCTGAACCCCAAGCAATGGATCCCTCCAATAGATCTACCAACACCCAATAGGAACGTCGACTGCAACAGCACGATCAACATGAACACGAACACTACAGCCTGGACGACACCACCACTAATGAACCCCGGGTATCCTCGGAGTGAAAACCCAAATAGTGGGCTTTGATGAGTTTGGTAGAGGATGGAGGACAACGAGTCGTGTAGATGATAAGTAAGTGGGAGATATAACAGTGCTATCGTATAGCCGAAATGCTTATCGTATAGAAGAGCTACACGATCGTGTATGAAAGGCTGAATGATCGTTTAGGAAAAACGTATATGATCGTTTAAAGAAATCGTGAGGTAGACGATCGTTTAGACAGAAGAGCTACTATCGTATAGTCTCTCGGGTGATCGTTTCACGAATTCTTTTTTAGCAGACGAAATTAATGACTGCATGATCCTAAAAAATGAAAACTCTTTTCATTTTTAACCCGCCGGATACCATAACCAACGCTGCCCACTACCCACGTCCAAACGTGGAAAAATTGGTTAATTATCATATAATTAATCAATCAATTAATTAATAAATATAATCATATTATATTTTTATCCTATAGTTTGATATCACATATCTACTATAGTATGTTCTCCTCTACTTGATATAAATCATATTTGTATCTACCCTCCAAAATAATGTATCTCATACATTTAGCCAATTATATCATATATAATTAACCAGTCCAATTATACCATATATAATTGAACTTCCTCTTGTCAATTTGAACATTTCAAATTAACCCATACACTGGTTCTCGACTTTATCCAAGCTACCCAGAGGACCTAATGGACCTGTGGCTCAAAGCTCCAACAGTACGTGAATAGCTGACTAAACTCTTTAGCCATGAGATCCACCATTCATTAACTTTTAGTGATTCCACTAAAGACCAACAGCTGAACTCTTCTTATACAGATATATTTTTGTTTCCATTGTATATAACCAATCATGAGTACGATGACCCTTCACAGATGCTCATAAGTACAGCTAGGTTAATTTACCGTTTTGCTCCTGTAGTTACATCTCAATCCTTAAGTACCACTGATTCCTCTAATGAACAATACAACATAGTCCAACTATGTGTGAACACCTCTCGAGCAGAGAGAAGGTGTGTGGTGCCACATCGTTCAAGCCCCAGAATTAGCCCTTAAGGGAGTCATCTATCTACTTACCCTTTCCTTGAAAAATGAGTGAATTCCATCTTGTGTAGCTGAGTTCCCAACTCCCAAATCAGACGAATCCCTAAAATGGTAGGTTTGAATCGGTGACCTGGCCACTCGCATTCATACAAAATAAAGGATCGCCCTCAATGGCAGGAGTTCCCAACTCACTCAAGATTGAGTTCATGTTACCTATGGTCATTCTAGTGAAGTGAAGTCTCTGTCATGAACGGTGTTATATAACAAGACGTTATCACTTCGTGGTCAGGTCTTATACAAACTCTTTATATAGGACGCTCCCGCTCGCATGTCCCCAACACGAATGATCAGAATCAAACTATTTGTGACAAGTCACAGCACTTGTGACCATTCCACAAAGCGGGCCACATCCGTAGCGTTACCAGGATAAGGTTTCCCTCCTATATCCATATACTACAAACCATTTTAGTTATCACTCAAGACATGATCCACTTGTATGTCACCACATACATGCTTGAGTCACATAAAGATAACCAGGGATTTTATGTTTATTGATTTGTGGTAAAGAAAATAAACCAATAAACTAAAATCCCTGGTTTTCATTGTAACTTAAACATGTATGTGGAGATATACAAGTGGATCATGCCTTAAGTGATATCCAAAATGGTCTGTAGTATATGGATATAAGAGGGAAACCTTATCTTGGTGACACTACGGATGCAACCCGCTTTGTAGATAATTATAAGTGTTGTGACGTGCTATAGATGGTCTGATCCTGATCATTCATGTGGAGACATGCGAGTGGGGGTGTCCTATACATAACGTCGAACCACGAAGCGTTTAGTCTCGTTATATAACGTCGTTCATGAGAGAGACTTTACTTCACTAGGATGACCATAGGTAATATGACCTTAATCCTAAGTGAGTTGGGAACTTCTACCTTTGAGGGCGGTTCTTTGATTTGCATAGGTGAGAGTGGTCAAATCATCGACTCAAATGTACCACTTTGGTGAATTGTTTGATTGGGGAGCTGGGAACTCAGCTACACAAGATGAAATTCACTCCTTCCCTGAAGTAGGGGTAAGTAGATAGATTGCTCCCTGAAGGACTGATTTTGGGGTTTGAACGATGTGGTGCCACGCACCTTCTCAAAACCCAAGAAATGTCCACTCATAGTAGGACTATGATGTATTTTTCATTAGAGGGATCAGTGGTACTTAAGGAATTAGATGTAACTACAGGGAAAAACAGTAAATTGGCCCAACTGTACTTATGAGCATCTGTGAAGGGTTATCGTATTGTTGACTGGTTATATTTGATGGACACAAAAATATATCTGTAGTGAGAAGAGTGTATCTGTCGGTCTTTAGTGGAGTGCCCGACAGTTAACAGATGGTAGATCTCGTGATTAAAGTTAAGAATCAGTTTTTGGGTCAGTTTGAAGTGTTCAAATTAACAAGAGATAATTTGGTTATATATGTTATGATTAAACTGGTTCAATTATAATGATATAGTTGACATGATATATGAGATACATTAATTGGAGGAAAATAATATAAATATGATTTATATCGAGTAAAGGAGAAAAGGACTATGGTTTAAATGTTACATATAATGTGATATTAAAACTATAGTTATAAATATAATATGGTAAGTTAGTTATTATATTTATTTGTAATTAAAACAATTATGAGATAATTGGTGGTGGTTCTCCTTAACCATGTGTGAAAGTGGGAGGTTTTATTCAATTTTCATAATTAAAGGATAAAATGAAAAATGTTCTCATTTTGGCTGAATCGCATCATTTAAGGACATTGCCTATCGTTTAGCTCACGAGAGACTATATGACAACTTCAAGTGTTTGTCTAAACGATCGTGTACACGCGCATTTGTCAAAACGATTGTGTAATCTTTTACTAAGCGATCACGTGCCTGAGTGATATTCTCTAAATTATCGTGTAAATGATCAAGCTATTTTTCCTAAACGATCGTGTACCTGTTGTCTTTTACTAAACGATCAAGCACAAAGTCTATATGATAGACTCTATACTCTCCCACTTGCTTTGTCGTTAAGTTCGATCATAGTTTCCTTATTCCCTCTACCAAATCCAACAGAGCCCACACCTCCTGGATTGTCACTCTGAGAATACCAAGGTCACTGAGTGGTGGTATCCAAAAGGTTTACTTGTTCGTGGAGAAGATTGTTCGTGATTGACCAGACGATCCACTAGACAATTGGGTTGGCATTCTAAGCGACAGTGAGAGGTGCTGGTCCAAAACTCCATGAGAGTAAGAGAAAGTTAGAATAAGAGTTCTTCAAAAGGTATGTCTCTCGTCCCTTTATATTTATTGATGAAAGCATGTCGTAATTTGTTAGAAGATGCATGACTAGTTTGTATGTTTGTGAATGCTTGTAATTCTGTCACAATGAATTTGGAATGATCTTGCTTCCACTCATAGGTTCTCTTTGATAAGAGCACCTTCAGGAGGCCGTTCGAGTTTCCTAGGTGCTAATGGATTTTTGTGAATAATATGCTTTTCATTGATATGCCCATATAGGTGTCCTTGCACCCATGACCTATTCCTTCTCGTGCCCCTAGCTGCATGTTGGCTCACCATTATGCTTCTTTTGATCATTTGGTGTTGGTGGGTTATCTTTAAGTCCACTTGAGGCTTTCTCGAATTTTTAGCCTTGACTAAGTATGGACTTTAAGAAGAATTTAAGGGTTAAATAGAAACTAGGGAAAGTATGATTATATGTATGGAATATTTGAAAGCTATTAGGTTTAAGAGATGGTCTAGAGAATAACCAGGGGTTTATAATCCACTTTTCAGGCCAAGTGGAGATTGGGGTGGCTTACAGACCCTTGGGAGCCAACCAGTGACTGTGACTGATAAATTGGGCTTCTTATTCTAAATGACAAGCTGAATATGATTTACTTACCATGAGTTTATGATTTATCTTCTAAAGTGGTATGTTTAAAGCATGATTTTCTTACTAAGCATGATTTATCTGAACGATGTGTTGAAAGCTTATTTTCTAAAGTATTGTGCTTATAAAGGAAAGAAAGTATTATATATGATTTCATGTCTATAGCATGTTATGGTCTACCAAAGAATAGTTTTTAATTCACTATGTTTTAACCCTGGATTAAGGATTCCTGATACTCAAGGATAGTAGAAGGTATCTGGGAAATCCAGTAAATGAGTATGATATAGGTCTTTTAGACCTACCTTGGCACACACATAGGTTTTAGACCGTGTGCAGGGGTGCTAACTATTTTGTGGGTATTTCTTTGTGCACATATGAGAGTTATCAACGTTCATTATATTGAGTTTACTTGCTAAGTTTTTTACATTTGGTGTATTGAGCTTGCTCTACCTCAACTAAGGTTTTGGGTACAAGTTTTGTGTAAGAATTATGAATGTTGAGAATTTAAGCTTACTATGTTTCATGGTTTACTAATTTTACTAATTTTATGCTTGATTTATGAACCATGAGTTTACTAAATGTTTTTTCTGGACCAAGTAATATGGTTATAACCTTGAATTTTTGGAATGGTTTACATACTTAATTATTTTTAAACCTGTCACTCACTGAGCTTCTCAACTCACTCTTTTCAAATCTTTTCTTTTTTCCAGGTAAAGAACGAGTTTCCAGTGCCTAGCCTACTACAGTCAAGTCTGCCACGACTTCAAAGGTTTCTGATAGTTCAAAATTTTCTTAGATTTTGTATGTATATTGTTTTGGTCTGAGTTGTCATGTAAACATCTTAGCAGAGAAATGAGTGTAAAACTATTTGGTTGTATATGTTCATAAATATTCGTGTATGTTGGGCTTGTGTGTAAGATGTTAGAAGTTACTGAATGCCTATAAGGCTACAAGCTATAAGATGAATGCATATACACGTGTTATTGTTTATCGGATCAAGCAAGAACAGGTGAACAGATTAAACAGGAAACAAGTGGACAATAGATGTCACAAGAGGGTTCATTATTGTCTTCACATTCCTTTTTAGGTTAAGAGAGTGATCTGGGAGGGGGTGTGATACCACACTAAACCCAAATCTCGAGAAGCATATTGAGCACACAGTTCTTCTTGCTTGGTTGGTTTTTAGATTAACAAAATGAGGCATTTTTGGAAAAATATTTTGGTTCTTAACCTATGCCAACGAACCACATTGTGGGGCATAAGAGAGGCTGATAGCGTGATTAGCTAGGTTTTCTCTGGCAGAATGGGAGTACTGGGAATCAAGGACAAGCGGATGAAAATGGTGGAATTGAGTGAAAAATCAAATGTTGATTGTTTTTGTGCCGTGGAAGATCTACTGCCTTGAAAACAAAATTCAGTGTGGCCTTAATGCTAAATCAAATTGTCGATCGCTTCCCAAGATTTACACAACCTCCAATCTTAGACGCACACTCATCGGAGAAATAAATGTAATAAAAAAAAAAAGTAAAACTAGCTAAAAGAAATCTAAGAGACGAAAATAGAGAAAAGAAAAAAAAAATCTTCATCAAATATCAAGATTAATCACTATATGTGATTGTTGTTGATATAAATCATATTTTTATCATTTTCCTCCAATTAATGTATCTCACACATCATGTCAACTATATCACATATAATTGAACCAGTTTAATTATATCATATATAATCAAACTCCCTCTTGTCAATTTGAACACTTCAAACTGATCCAAAAACTGATTCTCAACTTGAATCCATTGAGCTACCAAGGGGAGCTTATGGACCTGTAGCTTGAAGCTCCAACGGTACGTGAATTGCTGACTAAACTCTTTAGTCACGAGATCCACCATCCGTAATTGTTGGGCACTTCACTAAAGACCGACAGCTGCACTCTTCTCACCACAAATATATTTCTGTGTCCATCGGATATAATCAGTCAACAGTACGATAACCTTTCATAGATCGCTCATAAGTACAGCTAGGCCAATTTACCGTTTTACCCCTGTAGTTACATCTAGCTCCTTAAGTACCACTGGGCCAATTTACCATTTTGCCCCTGTAGTTACATCTGGCTCCTTAAATACCACTGATTCTTCTCAGACCTTGAAAAGGTGTGTGGCGCCACATCGTTCAAGCCCCAGAATCAACATTTAAGGGAGCAATCTATCTACTTACCCCTACTTCGGGGAAGGTGTGAATTCCATCTTGTGTAACTGAGTTCCTAACTCCCCAATTAGACAAATCTCTAAAGTGATAGGTTTGAGTTGACAATCTGGCCACTCGGACCCATGCAAATCAAAGGATCGCCTTCATAGGCAGGAGTTCTCAACTCACGCAAGATTAAGGTCATGTTACCTTTGGTAATCCTAATGAAATGAAAGTCTCTGTCAGAACGACATTATATAACGAGACTAAACACTTTGTGGTCCGATCTTATACAAACTCCTTTGTATAAGACACCCCCACTTGCATGTCTCCACATGAATGATCAGGATCAGACCATCTATACCAAGTCACAACACTTGTAACTATTTATAAAGCGGGTCATATCCGTAGTGTCACAAGGATATGGTTTTCCTCCTATATCGATATACTACAAACCATTTTGGTTATCACTTAAGGCATGATCTACTTGTATGTCTCTACATACATACTTAAGTTACAACGACAACCAAGGATCTTAGTTTATTGGTTTATGGTAAATACAAATAAAACATCTCATATTTCATAGGTAACTGTGAAGAAAATATCTCATTACATCACAAGCGTTTGTTCATATAAGTGTTTACAAACTACAGGATCCTACGAGAGTTTAGGGCATCAACCCCAACAAAAATCTGCTAATGAATTTATCTAAATCCTTTTAATTTGCTCAATAGAACATTTATATTGAATGATTTATCAATACTTGATTTCATTTATTAAACTGAAATCAATCATTTAATTCATGCTTATAAAATATTTAATCAATTCAACTTCCAGGTCGGTTCCCAAGTGGAGGTGTTCTATTTCCGTTAGCTTAAATACCCCCTTCTAGACAGAACCTTCCTTAGACAAAGGTCTCTAATGGACAATTATTTTATAAGTTTAATCTTTTCATTAAATTTATTTTAATCCTATTAAAACAAATTAAAAATGTTAACCTGTTTCTAATCCTATTAGAAATAACTCCAACATTAGTCTAGGTTGATCAATTTTAAACAATTTAAAATTAATTTGGACCTATATTTGCATGCAACTCTTGATTATAGGTTTTAAACTATCTCAATAAAACTATAACACTTATATTTTAATGTTTATTAAAACCTATAAATTTGCATCTTATGACATTGATTAAATACAACATATTATATTAATCTAAGTAATGTCATACTTAATACAAATTCCATTTTCATTTTATAAATATAAGACTTATATAAATTATACATGAAAATCAAGCATTCACATATATCATTCCACTGTGTATTATAACAATTTTAATATAGCATGATGCATGAACATGCTTAGTGTAATCATACATCATTATAAAATAATACTTATATCATGATACATGAGCATGCTAATTTAATCATGCATCTATAAAATATAACCCTTACATTTAATTATGATGCATGTATATGTTTATCCTAAGGTGGGTATTTTGATTCTATATGACATATAATATGTAATATGAATTCAAAATATTATTTAAATATACATCCAATGCATAGTTAATTTAATTTAACAAGCAAAAATGGGACCAATTTTGGCATCCTAATACGAAAATTATTGATTAAATTAATATAACTATTATATCAATTTAATTAATTAATATTAATTAAATAAAAAAGCAAAATTAGGTCAAATGTCTCAACAGCCACATCACTCCTCAACGTTGCCCCTCGGCGTTACGACGCTACGAATTTCATGCGTTGCGCCATACCACCTCGCCTTTCAGCGTCGCAGCATTGCGACGCTGAAAGGCAAAATGCCTCTGTTTTGCATGTTTTCATCTCCCAACTTGTCCCGAACACCTCTATTTCTTCCGATCTCTTCAGCACAGTTGCTCTATTGATCGAAAGGGACTTATAGACTCGAAGCAAGAATTAAATTTGCCCAAAAATACAACGGGCCTTTACATTTTGATCATATTAATAGTAATCTAAGTGCCAAAATCGAAAACATCTAGTCTTGCAAACCTTTATTCAAAATGTAGACTTAATAACCCACATCTAAACTGATTTTTGTTTCAAAAGATACGAACAACGAAGATGCAAGAAATTGGGCTATGATACCAATTGATTGGATTTGAATCCTAAGTGGAAGCGAGTGAACGCCTTACATCCCACAAACCGATTTTTACATAAACAAAATCAGTGTATTAAAACAGAACATGTGTAGAATAAACATGTGAAATAACATGCTTTAGAGAAAGGAAAGAACCGTTCTCACCTTTGTAGATTCCCAAGCTCCTAGAACGATCCTCTCGACATTCCAACGAACGACTCCTCCAACGATCTTGAACATGAATGTGTCCTCAAACAATCTTGAACATGACCATAAGAATAACATTGTTATTCTCAAGGATTCCAATATAAGGATAGGTGGTATCCAACTATTAGAAGAGAATAAAGAGGAAAACCTTTAGGAGAGTAGAGAAGATTTCTTTTTGTGGCTTGGAAAAAATTTGCACAATGAATCCTTTTGTCAAAAGAGCTATAAGGAAGACTTTATATAAAGAAAGGTCAACCCCTTTCTCCAAGTCTTTTTCTTATTTTTCTTTTTTCATAATTTATTAAATAACACTTATTTAATTAATTACCACATTAATTAAATAACTATTTATACATTAAATCCAATTTAACATATATATTTTTAATATCATAAATATCGTATGTCTATGTGCAATACCTCTCTATTTATTAATTAATTCTTTGTGAATCTAATTCATTTGAATTAATTATTTGAATTTCATTCAAATGTTTCTTTCCAACTTAATTTGAATTATAGATCATATCCATAATCAATTACATATTAATCATATTAATATACAATTTTCTCAAATTGATTTGAACAATTCAAATCATTCCTCTTTAATATCCTTTAGCGAGCTAACAAGGAGACCTGGTGGACCTGTAGATCAGAAGCTCCAACGATATGAGATTAGTTGGTTAAACTCATTAACAAAGGTAATCAATATTTGTTAACTATGGGTACACTTCACTAAAGATTCATATCTGCACTTCTCATTACAAATATATTTCTCTGTCCATGGATATAAACTAATAAAAACAAGTTAGTCCTTCATGAGTGTTCGTAACTCTAATTGGGTCAAATTACCATACTCTTGGGCTACCTTTGACTTCTTAAGTACCTGTGCTCCTCTAATGAACAACATATTTATGGTCCAACCAATAAATAGAAACTCTTCTCAAGCCAATGAGGAGGTAGGACCCTTTGTCAAGTCCCAGAGACACCACTTAATGGAAAACTTATTTACTTACCCTGAAGAGGGGAAAGAATGAATTTCATATTGTATTATTATGTTCCCAGCTGCCTACTTGGTCTTGTCCCCAAAATGGTAGGCTTATTGAATTGATGAACTGGCCATTCTCACTCATACAAATCAAAGGACAATCCCTCGTGTACAGGAGTTCATATTATACTCAAGATTAAGACTAAGTTGCCTAGGTCATCCTAATGAAATAGAAACCGAACTAGTCAATGGTAATACATCTAGTGGTTACTATTTTGCGGCCCGATTTTATGCAAACTCATTGCATAGAATACCCCTACTCACATGTCACCAACACGAATGGATCTAATCATTGCGTTTGTATCAAATACAAAGTGGGTCGTATCCATAGTGTTACCAGGATAAGGTACCCAACTTTATCCCTATACTATAGACCCTTTAGACTGTATCTTGAATATTGATCTCTATATGTCTTTACATACAGTTCAAAACTCATAAGACAGCTTTGGATGTTAGTTTATTAGATTTAGGATTATAAAGACAAAATAGAAAACAATACAATAACATTTATTGAATTAATATCTATAACTCTTTATTGATGACGGTCAATTAATAACATTTACCATCTACGAGTTTTAGGACATAAAACCCAACAATATATACTATGGTCTAAATGAAATTTATGAAGATTTATATATCGTGGTATATTTTATATATTTGTTTATACTGTGATTTATGTCAAACATTGAGTCAATCTCTAATTTATAAACTATAGTATATTTCATATATTAGTTAGAATATTTTCAAATACCTAACAAAATATTCTAAGGTATATTTAAAATAACCATGAATCCATAAAAAAAGTTCTAACATATATTTAAAATAACCATTAATCCGTCAAAAAAACCGAAAGTTGATATGTGAAATCCAACGTAAATAGAAAATAAAATTTCATTAAATTCACTTTTTTCCAAATTGAAAAATGGAAAATAATTACAATAAAGATATTCTCTCCGATTGATAAATGAGAAAAATTATATTAAATGCATTTTCTCTCTGTATAATAAATATATTTTCTCTCCCATCATTAAAGTACTTTGAAAAAAAAGGAAAAAATATATAAAAAATGGATATAAACAAATGAAATTAAGGGTTTAATTATTCAAAATTAACCCTAAAAATCATATTGAAAAAAAAATCAAATTTTAAAACATTTATGAAATATAGGGTTTCTTTAGGTCTTTTATGTAGAAACCCCTCAGCAAAAATTGTTTTTTCCCCGTAATTTTGGAGGGACAAAGGCCCGGGATTTAAGGTCTTGCTTTAGCAAGAAAGTGAGGGTACCTCCATTTAAAATTCATTTTTGTCCCTCTAGATGGAAGGTTGATTACCGAGTTGTAGTATTTGGAAGTCAATAGCTACAATAGCTTTTTATTGAACTATTTAAAGAGTGATTTGTAGCATAAGTTAGAAGTAGAGTACTAAATATCGAGCAGACATGTCAACTTTCAATCAACATGTTACTGTATCGAGCTCCTTAATATTTCGGACTAGGGGAAAGTTGAATTTCCTCCATTTTGACGATGATTTTGAAGATGAAATTTCAAATAAATTATTGTTTGATTAAAATATTAGTTTAATCCTTCTACTTTAAAGATGAAATTTAAAATTTTAATGTTTAATTTTAGTCTCTAAATTTTTAATAAATCTTAAATTTAGCCCCTACTATTTGTTTATTGTTGATTTTTTTTTTTAAAAAAAAATTATTACATAATAGCATTTTTACTAGAAATTTTGAGAACATATTCTTCACACATTATATTTTATTGTATGAAAATTATTATTATTATCGAACCAATTTCGACAAAAATTAACTTCAAATGACTAATTTTAAGAATTAGCGAAAGTTCAATGGCTAAAATTAGACATTTAAAAGTGTAATAACTAAAATTGAATAGCTTTAAACTATAGAGGCTAAAATAGTATTTTAACCTAATTTTTATAAAACTTGAATAAGCTCAGAAATAGGCTTAATAATTTAGTCTAGGACATTAATAATTGGTTAACAAGAGAAATACCAAATTTTAAAGATGCATATTGAAAAATAGCAAAAATGTTTCATCATAGTAGAATCTTCCATTATAAAAGAGTAGACATAATAAATACGGTATACTTTTGAGTGTCTTTTTTTTTTTTTTCCGTTTATTTCGTTGGAACTCTAATTAACTAAATTATCTCTTAATCAACCTAGGAAAGAGAGAGAGAGAACACATTTTGGTTTAAGAAAAGAAAGGCAGTTGCATTACTTTCATTTATAAAACATATGCAGATTGTTAAGAATATAGTGTTGGCAATACAAGCCAAATTACTCTCCATTTCACTAACTTCCAATCAACATCATCTTATTTAATAATTAAACCCATGAAACAAAGGGATTTTATTCATTACTAACTTCAAAGATGAAGAGGTAGCAACCACTAATTATGGAAGTAAAATTGAAGGTGATTGATGTGATGAAGTTGTGGTGGGTTAAGTGAAATGAAGTGGAATGGTATTGATATGATGATTTAGAGTTTTGCTAGAACTTTGGCTGCATCATCTTCAGAGACAACCTCATATTTATACCCAACTTTCTTTATATATTCATGGAAATGTTTCTCCTCTGATTTCTCCAGTTTAACTCCAACTAATACATCTGAAGTAAGAATGCCCTGTTCAAGTTCAACCACAAAAAAAAAAAAAAAAAAAAAAAAAAAAAAAAAAAAAAAACCGTTATACAAGGTGAGAGATAGTTAAAGCTTCGTTTGATAACCATATGTTTTTTTATTTGAAAATTATATTTGTTTTTCTCACATTTTTGATACTTTGAATAGTTTTACTAATAAGTTTTTATGGTTTGTTATTCACTTTTTTACTGATATTTACAAAAGTCAAGTCAAGTTTTGAAATCTAAAAACATTTATTTTCAGAAAGTTATTTTTGTTTTTAAAATTATTTAACTAGAAATATAAGTTTTTTTCTTTATGAAGGACGAAAACTATAATTAAGTAATTGAGAAAAAACAAATATAAATTTTAAAAACAAAAAATAAAAAAAATACTAAGACCCCGTTTCGTTTTTGAAAATTAAGTTTATAAATACTACATTCACCTCTAAGTTCTTTGTTTTTTATTCACTTTGTACTAATGTTTTAAATAATCGAGTCAAAAATTAAACATTAAAAAAAATATTTTTCGAAAACTTGTTTTGTTTTATGAATTCAAGTATTAAACTAAGAATTCAAGTGTTTCTTCAAGAAATATGTGAACCATCGAATGAAATTTAGGATAATTTTTCTTTATCAATACTTGGTGCATCTTTATTGTATTTAACATACAATAGAAAAAACTCAAAAAAATATTTTTTAAATAAATAAAAAAGAATTTGCCACATGACAAACATAATAATTAGTACGAGCGGTTGTAAGAAGATAGGTGTAAATCAAGATGATGTACCCAAGTACTTTTCATTAGTTTACCAATCTTATTTCTACTTTGAAAACATTAGTTAACAGAAAAAAAAAACAAAGAAATAGAAGACGCTTAAAAGTTTAATTTTCAAAAATTAAAAACCAACTACCAAAATAGTTATCAAAAACGGAGGGTGCGACTCGATTTTTTTACCTGAGCACGATGGTGAAATAAGGAAACGTTCCAGTTATGCTTAAAGTCTTTGAGGTAGTGCTTTAAAGCACCTTGTTTTTCTGGGAATGTAAAACGGAAGAGAGTTTCGTTTTCAACATCTGCTCTGCCTCCCGTCTGAAAAATTGAAAAAAAAATATAAAAAATGTGTTGATTAGAAATTAATCAAAGCATATTCCAAATTCATAATTAAGAAAATATATTAAATTATTTACCATGTAACGTAGGTGATTGGTAACAAAAGGATTATCTGATAAAGTGTAAGTTTTAAAGCCAGAAGAATTCAAAAGCTGCACCATTTCTTCAAGTTCTGAACCTACTGTAACAAATGGAGAGAAAAGGTATGTGGAAATACTTTCTTATTACTTTCACTTATTGTATTTACATACTTCAAGTTCCTTTTATAAAAGAACTTGTTAGTTTGCTTGATTAACTAACAGCTGGAAAATACAAACAAACTCAAACAGAATCAAACTCAAACATAATCTTAACTATTGTAACAAATAAATTGTTATAACAGAATGTAACAAATAAATTGTTATAACTAATAAACATAATGTAACTGTTTTACTGTTGATACTCCCCCTCAAGTTGGACGATGAATGTCAATGATGCCCAACTTGGATACTAGTTTAGACAAAACAGATGTAGGCAATGCTTTAGTGAACATGTCTGCGAGTTGTTGACTAGATTGGATAGGGAGAACCTTAAGGAACCCATCAGCTATCTTGTCCCGAACAAAATGACAATCAATTTCTATGTGTTTTGTCCTCTCATGAAACATTGGATTAGAGGCAATGGCAATAGCAGCTTGATTGTCACAGAATACAGTAGTGGGCTTTAGGATCTTAACCTGAAGATCTTTGAGGAGTTGAGTCACATTAATTCACTAGTAACTGAGGCTAGTGCCCTGTACTCCGCTTTTGCAGAAGATCTAGAAACGGTGGCTTGTTTCTTTGATTTCCATGATATGATAGATGCCCCTAGGAATATGCAGAAACTAGTAATGGATCTTCTAGTATCAGGACATGATCCCCAATCAGCATCCACAAAGGCTTTTAAATGAAAGGAAGTGATAGGGCTGATTAAAATGCCTTGTCCAGGAGACCGTGTTAGGTACCTGAGTAAGTGATGAGCGGCATTGAAGTGAGCTTTAGTGGGGCTGTGGATGAATTGGCTTAGCCAATGAACAGCAAAGCATATGTCTGACCGAGATATTTGAAGATATATAAGCCTGCCAATCAGTCTCCTATAACATGTGATGTCATCTGCCTTTAGAAGCTCTCCTTCATTCTTTGATAGTTTTAAATTGGGATCCATAGGAGTTGTAGTTGGTTTAGCTTCAAGAAATCCAGTATCCTCAAGTATTTAGAGGCAATATTTTCTTTGGGAAATCATGATCCCTTGTTGAGATCTGGATAATTCTAATCCCAGAAAATATTTCACCTGGCCTAAATCCTTGAGCTTGAAATGTCCTTTGAGGACTTCTTTGACTGAGCTGATTATTTGAGGGGATGGTCCGGTTAGTAATATGTCATCTACATATACCAACAATGCTACAAAATCATGTCCATGTCCTCGGGTAAAAAGAGAATAATCAGACTTGGATTGATGAAAGCCATGTGAAGATAGAGCAGCTGTAAACTTGAGAAACCATTGTCTCGAGGCTTATTTCAGCCCATATATAGATTTGTTAAGTTTGCAAGCTAGTTTCTCACCTTTCCGTGGTACTTGTGAGGTTTGATAACCCAATGGCAAAGACATATGCACTTCTTCAAACAAATCACCATTTAGGAAGGTAATGATGTCCATTTGAGTGAGTGACCAATTATAGGATGCAGCAAGGGCGAAGAAGACTTTAACAGTGACAATTTTGGCGACAGGTGAGAAGGTGTCTAAGAAATCTATTCCTTCTTGTTGATTGTAGCCTTTTGTTACAAGTCTCGCCTTATATTTGTCAACTGTTCCATCTTGTTTGTACTTGACTTTGTAAACCTATTTACTACCTACAGTATGATGATTCTTTGGAAGAGAGACAATAGTCCATGTATTAGTTCATTCCATGGTTTCTATTTCCTCTCCCATAGCCTTCTTCCAAATCTGGTGGTTCACGGCTTGGTGGTAATAGGTGGGTTCATAGATGGAAGTGACATTTAGGATGTATGTCTTATGGTTTTGGTTGTAAGTATTATATGAGAGGTATTTGTGAAGAGGAAAGGGTGATTTTCTGTGGGATGTGAAGTTACAGTGAAAGTCTTTTAGGTAGGAGGGTGGGTAATGTGCTCTCAGTGACCTTCTTGGGGCTGTGGGAATGGTTGTTTGGGTGGTATGATTGGTTTCTTTTGAGGTTTCAATATGAGGTTGTGAATCATCAATACCGTAGTTATCCTCACATAAGCGTTCTAAGGTATTAACAACAAGATTTTCAGTAATACCTTTGTTTTCAAAGTGATCAAATAATGGCCTTTGTTGAAGGACTGAATTGTTATTTGCTAGTCTATGCCCTGGTGGATAACCATGTAGTCTAACATTTGTCAGAAATATGCCCTCTATATCCACAGTTAGTGCATACTGGCCGAGTATCTTTCTTCTTAGATTTCTCAGATGTAAACCTTTTCTCAGCATTAGCCATTAGAGTTTACTTTCAATTATAGGTGTAGATCCAATGGATCTTTGCCTTTCTTCTTGGATGATAAGAGAGAATACCTTGTTTATTGTTGGCAAAGGGTCGATCGATAGAATTTGTGCTCTGATTTGTGCATATGACTCGTTTAAGCCCATAAGGAATGTCATTACAAATTCTGCATTCAAGAATTCTATCATCTTCTTTGACCCTTGACAAGTACATTCATCCGTTGGTCTGTATTCAACAAATACTTGCCATATCGTAGTGATTTTTTCGTAATATACTTCCATTGAAAGGTTTCCTTGAGTAGTATTTACAAGATCCTTTCTCAACTGGTATATATGTGGCCCATTGGACTGACGGTACCTTTCTTTTAATTCATCCCATATCTCTTTGACGCTTCCCCTATAAACTAAGCTGGCAGCAATTTCTTTTGAGACTGAGTTGATAATCCATGAGGTTATCACATCATTATTACATCTCCATGCTGATTGTAAACTTCCTTCTGATGGTTTTTCAATCGTTCTAGTAATAAAACCAATCTTGTTCTTCCCTGATAATGCAAGTTTCATTGCTGTGCTCCATGAAGAGTAGTTGCTTGATCCTGCAAGTGGTGTAGATACCAGATTGGTGGTTTGGATGATCGAATGATGAAGGATGAAGGGATTCATTTGGGCGTCGAGTTCCGAAGAGTTGTCGGACGTTGAACTCTCTGATGTCGTCATGATAGGACTGCACGAGGGTAATGGCGTTCGGGTGGGTTTTTAATTTTCTCTCTTGCGGAAATGCTCTGATACCATAACAAATGGAGAGAAAAGGTATGTGGAAATACTTTCTTATTACTTTCACTTATTGTATTTACATACTTCAAGTTCCTTTTATAAGAACTTGTTAGTTTGCTTGACTAACTAACAGTTGGAAAATACAAACAAACTCAAACAGAATCTTAACTGTTGTAACAAATAAATTGTTATAACGGAATGTAACAAATAAATTGTTGTGACTAATAAACAGAATGTAACTATTTTACTGTTGATATACTGCACTAACTCCGCAATACCATTATATTTACCAAATTTATGATTAATTACTAGGAAAAATAAAACACTAATAATAATGAGAAAAGTATGTTAATTTTATAATAAGCTCCAATAATTGACATAAAGTTGAGAAGCACTTATAAACAACAACAGCATCCTCTGAGCCAGAGCTAAATCTGTATGTCATTTCTGTAATGTTTTTACCCAACTGCAAATCTAAATTTTTTCACCCAATTAAACATGATAATTAAAGCTATATAAGGGGAAATTATTTCAAAATGATAAAACTGTTGAAAATATTTATAAGATATAGTAAAATTTTAGAACTATCATTGATGGACACTGATAGATCAGCATCTATCATTGATAATTCTAAAATTTTACTATAATTTATAAATATTTTCGTTCATTTTTCTATATTTGAAAACAACTCTTATATAAAATTATAAATTAATAGAATGACATTTAACAATTAATAACAAATTTGAAAGACTTATCTCAAAAAAAAAAAAATGAAAGACCGCCATAATCACATCGTCAAGTTAAAAATCACTTAGGTGCATTCTGACGGCTTATTTTTGTGCATCCTACAAAATTTTTCAATCATGATTTTTCATATGACAAATTGTCTTCATTTTTTTCAAATATTTTATTTTTATTTTTACAAATTATCCTGATTTTTTTAAAAATATTTTATTATTATTACATGTGTATAATGAGAGTGAGATGCACAATGATATGTGCATTCCAATTGCTGTAAAAAAATAGTTAAGAAAGTTTGGAGAAAAAATAATATAGAGAGAAATGACCTTTTTGGTCTTTAAATTTTGAGTCTGATTTCCATTTAGTTCACATGTTTCAAAATATTATATTTTTACTCTTGAGTTTTGAGTTTAATTTTCATTTAATTTGATGTTTAGTTTTTATTTAGTTCTTAGGTTCTAATATTTTATGCTTTTATCCTTAAATTTTTATTAATGCTGACCTTGGCAATGGAATTAACAAAATCCCTTTGTTTGATGGGTTTAATAAAATCGCTTTTACCCTCAAGTTTTTATTAATGCTCACCTTGGCGATGGAATTAATATTTAGTGCATAATTTAAAGCCCTAATAGAAACAAAACTTAAAAATTTGAGGTAAAAATAAAAATTTCAAAATCTAAGATCGAATATAAATTAAATTTAAAACTCAAAGGATAAAAGTGTGATTTTTTTTTAATATGATGGATAAAGGATTTAAACCACAAACACGTACTTAAGTGAGTTGACAAAGTTCATTTTGCCAAAAGTATAGCATTTTGAAATCTAGGAAGAATGTTATCATCTTAATATAGTATGATTAACTACATAGTAATAGAAAATTTTCTCTTTGAAACATGATTTCCGAACCGAACATTAAATTAGTTTTTCATAATTAAAAAGAATATTTTCGAGTGATTTTAGCAATTTAAAAAAACACTTGATGACATAAAATGGATGAATGAACAAAACAAAAGAACTAACCAGCTCGGTGAGTTGTTTCAAGCTTCCTGGTTTTTCAGGCAAGATAGAACAAATGATAGACTGATCAACATTGGCAAGATCAGAAATTTCACGTAATTGGTCAAAGTTCATATTTGCACCACTAGTTACTGCCACAATATTTACTCCCATAATATTATTATACGTGCAATACGCCTTTGCTGCCGCAATGAAAAGTGCACCAGAAGATTCTAAGATGCTCCTCTCGTCGCTAAATATGTCCTAATTATTCATAATAATTAAGCAACAACACTATTAGCTCTCTAACTCAATATGATGATTGATCATTACACAAATGAAATAATCAATCCCAAACCTTTATTGCGGCAGATATATCCTCTTTGGGAACAAGAATTACATCATCAAGGAGTTCTCTGCAAATACGAAAAGTTTCATCCCCAACTTGTTGAACAGCTACACCATCAGCAAAATGTCCAATATCTGTTACATTCACTACCTCGTCACGATACAATGCTTGTGCCATGGAGTTTTCATCATTTGGTTCCACCCCAAATATCTTTACCTGTATCCACAAACAAACAACTCTCCAAACTAAATAATGTACTCAAACACCAATCAAGCCAAAAGTTCAAATACATATAAGTTACGATAAAGTTCTTTATAAATTTCAGGGATCTATTCGACACTTTTGAAAGTATTCATACATCTAGACCGGAACCTGTAATTTAACCCCATTGAGGCATAACACAAAAGGGTTAGCAAAGAAAAGCGAGGGGGTTGCAAGGGATAAGAACGCTTGCATGCCCGTGTTAAATCACAAACCATTAACCCAAGAGTTTACTGCTAACAAGTTATATATATGTGATAGCAACAACACTCTCACTCACTCACTCACTGACATTAAAGGCCAGGGTGTGGGGAGAGGACTTAGATGAACTCAATTTCTTATTTGTCCAAGCTCATAAACTAATTGTGATCGATCTCCACAGTTTATTAACATCGAGTATAATGGCTTATTATTAACTCCTTACATTATTGGTCTCACGATTATAAACAACTTCACTCCTTATCTCAAATGCTCTTCTGTCTTGATAGATGAACTAGGGTAAAATCAATCACGTGTTAAGTTTATAAGAAGACGGAAGAAGAAGTGTCGATGTTATTAATTATCTCGGGATAAACGAGCTTGTAAAAAGAAGCAATACCAGCAGCGAGACCGCCACCACCAATAGGAACAAAAATAGCATGGATTTTACCCC